>NW_028229518.1:1530670-1683737 GCF_053477565.2 Lygodium microphyllum
TTGCTAGGAACATGGAAAGAGATAGGCCTTAGTTGGTTGCTTGAGCTCCTGGCCATCATGCAAAGTGGCACTATGGGTTCCTTCTTCGACACGCTCGCAGTTTTTGTAGCCTGTTTGTACATCTCCTCTTCATTTGAGAATGGGAGATCGATGGTCGCTAGTACGTGCATCCAATCTCACTCATCCTTAAGGCAAGAGATATACTTGGTTAATGGACCATACGATTTCTTTACTGGCACATCACCCTTGAGCATGGCAGAGATGGCATCTAGGTCGACAGGGGTCGACTTCCAAGTGTCCATCTCGACCCTTACTGCTTCTGTTCGATTTCCTAAGAAGATTAGATCATTGCCCCAATCTTCGACAACTCGAGCATTCCTCATCCAGGGTCGGCCTAGCAATATGTCGTAGTTCGCTCCCTTCATGACAATGAAGTTCACAGAGAACTAGACACCCACAATCTTCACTAGCCAATTCTTCAAGACTCCAAATGGCCTTACTTTCATTCCGTTAGCTAGAGTGACATTGAACCTAGAGATTTTGACAAGTGGGTTTCCCCAAGCTTGGAGAACAGCATGGCTTAACACACTCACTCCTACCCTAGTATCTACGACTCCCTTCCGTGTTACGTCTTATAGGGCTAGGATAGGCAAGACTGTGTGCATCTCAGTGCCTTCCTAGAAGGCGTTGACGTGTAATGACTTTGGCACTGAGTGTAGCATCAAGCTAGGTATTAGCATGACTGCATCATGATCATGCAAGTCAGCGGCATCATGCTCCATCGGTTCTTCCACCCAGTGTTTCAACTCTTGCCATAACGTGGGGTGCTGCCTGAGTAGGTCTCCTAAACTCATAGTCACTAGGGTGGTCACTTACATCGTGAGGAGGTTGTTGGTTGCTTGTCTCTTTCCTAGGTTTGTGCTTCTTGGCCATTGCTCTTGACTGACTAGATGGTCTGTAGCATCTAAGCTTGGCCTAGGTGGCACTGCTTATGGCATGGGTGCGTCTCTCGACCTTGGTCGTGTAGGTGAGACTGGCATGCTCACCTTAGAGAGATCCTCAATCTTGTCCTCTAAGATAGGCTCAATTTCCTTGAGGTGCTCCTGGGCTTCCCTTACCCACTCCTTGACTTTGGCTATTGCCTTGAGTTGGCACCTAGGGTGAGGATACTCCCCTACCTTAGCACTCCCTTTCTCTGCCGTCTTTGGAGAAGTGGTCTCTGCCTCTGCATATGTGACCTTCTTGCCAATCACTAGTGTTGTCACATCCTCAGTCTTAAGTGTGACCTTTGTGTTAGTCTTTTTCTTCCTTCTCCTTCGGCTCCTCTTTCCTATTGAGACTACGTCTAAGTTGCTAGGCCCAAGCAATGATATGCCTACCTACTTCGTTTATGCTCTGGTCATGACATGTAGCGAGATGGGTGTGTCCTCGCTATCGAATGTCTCGACTCCGAGCAGCCCCAAAGGCACTAATGGCATGATTGTCGAGCTAGAGGGTGGCTTCCTTCTAGGGCAATTGGCAAAGAGATGAGTGATGCCACACTCGACACATCTAAGGTCAGCTTTTTTCCTATTTGCTTGTTTTCTCTCTGGATAGCATGATGAGATATGGCTCGGGTGATACCACAAGTCCAACATGAGATTGGGGATCTTGGGTCGGCCCTACAAATCCCCTGCCCCTACCTCTATCTAATGCCATCACTAGCACTGGTCGATAGTCCATCGGTACTAGATTGCCCTTGTTGTTGTACGAGATGTAAGGGCTCACATAGGCTTCTTCTTCATTAGGCTCCTCCACATAATAGACTGGAGCATCGCTTGGTGGATGGGTTACGTGAGGTCCTAGTGGCCATGGTATGCCTGTCGGGTTGATCTCCATCCTAGGGATGGCTAGTTTTACATCGTTTGGTGCTAGGAGTGCTATAGCTGGTGGGCTTCTCTTCCAAATAAATTTGATGGCATGTTCCCTAAGTATGGTGGATTGTACTGCTGGACATAGGGGAATCTCCTAGGCAACCTAGAATGCATGGCATCATGGCTGAACCTACCATAATTTGTGCAAGGCCTAAATCTAGGATCGTGGCACTCGGCTGGGACGTGGTTGCCGCTACAATGCACACATTGGATATGCGATCGTGCTGGTTTCCTCACCGATTCCTCCAGTCGTGCTAGCTCCATTCTGACCTCAGCTAGCTCCCGTGCTTGATCTACACTCTTCCCCTTGTTCTACATACTAGGGGTTGATCCCTCGCTATAGGTTGTGGTCCTCTCTGAGGTCCTCTGACTAGAGTTGTCGCAGTTCGAACTTCGAGAGCTTCTCTCTCAGTTAGTCATCCACCCTAATTGCTTCGTCAAAGACCCTCGCTAACACATCTCCCTGCAAGCTAGAGTTGCTCGCTAAAGCCTTGTACAACTCCTCGGTGCGGATTCTGTTTATGAACACGATGGAGACAGCTCTTTCATTGGGTTGCTCGTTCGCAGGGATTTTCTTAAAGAGGCTACGCATATGAATGACGTAGTCTCTTATGTCCTCGTTGTCCTTTTGACTGACATTCATCAGTCGGACTATGAGGTTGGCAGAGTATCTTGCTTCTGAGAATCTCTTAATGAAGAGATCTTTTAATCGGGAAAAGTTCACTTGCTCCATCGCATCTAAGTTGGTCTACCACGTCCTACCTTTATCGCCTAAGTAGAGCCCAAATGCCTGGGAGTGTTGTGCAAGGTTCACAAGACCGTTGGCCTCACAAACTTACTCAAATTTCTCTATGAAATTGTATGGGTCGCTAATAGGCTGGTACTTGTCCAGCTGGTTAGCTACTACGGGGATTTTTATTAGCTCTTCACCCCTTGAGTAATTCCTAGGCCTAAGAGTAGCGAGGTCGCCAGTATTGCTACACTCTATTGTTTGGCAGCCGTGTTGTCCATGAGCCGCTTGGTCACAAGCTCGCTCAACATGAGGTCTGCCTCTAGCGCTCCCTCTCTCTCCGCATTTGGTCCCTCTTTGCTCCTACCGACTAAGGCTAGCATGCGTCGAGCTTCATGCACATCTATGTCCTACTGCAGCTTCCTAGCTCTCTACTTGCGGTTGTAGGCAGTTATGCCTTGTAGCGCTTTCCTAATTGCTTCCTCTCTTCCTCTAGGCTTGCCACTATCTCCTCTACTAGCCTATCGTGGATTACCATCCTAGTTAGTAGGTCGTAATCGTTGACCATGTCTTGGATCGTGACTGGAAATTCACCCAAGTCTCTCGAGTATGTGTTCGCTCCTAACATTGTCTCTGCTTCCCACTCCACAAGGTTATTGATCAATCCAAGTAGCTCTGGTAGTGTTGGGGGTAAAGGCGCCTCCATCTAGCCACCCATGTATTACTACATTAACAGTCACCGCCACTGCACACTGTAGGTGGCGAGTGCCCGTCACCGTCACTTTATTCTTTATTCTTTTAGTGACAGTTTGAATAAAGGAAGGCCCGGTCACACATTGTGACTGTTGGAGTTCCCATTTCTTGTCTCTCTCTTTCTTGCTCTTGCTCTCCCACCATAGCTCTCGAGTGCAAGCTTCGATCCTTCTCACCTTTCAACTGGTATCAGAGCATGACTTCCTGACTCTTCAGCTTGGCTCGTGGCATTCTCAGCTTCCCATCGACTCCCCACTCGCATTGGGTCTCCTTCCCGGCAGCCATAGCTCATTCTCCTGAGCTCCCGTCACTCCCCGGCTTCCCAAGCTTCTTCCCGGCCTATTGAGGCACCATCAAGGCATTGACATTGAGGTATTGCTTCATTATTTCAGAGATTTATCTCAGTCCACAGGTCTAGGTAAACAGGGTTTTCACAGGTTGTGGGCAGCCATATCTCACACCTCTTGGAGCTTCCTTTACCTGGATCTTGCTTCTAGCCTATCAAGGCTTGCTGAGGCTTAGTATAGGCCTTCTTTGGCCCCCATTTGGGCCCCCTTTGGGCCCCATTGTTGACATGTGGGACAGCAGACCCCTCCAGCCAGCTCACGTTTTTTTTTTGCACCTGTTTCAAAATCTGGCCCAAAAATCACTCTTTTTGTCATATCTCGGGCATTCGGAACTCAATTCAGGCAAGGTAAGAGTCTAAGTTGGGGTTTTGGCATGCTCCAGACGCAATGGTGATGTTTGGATTTGCCAAATTCTAATGACAAAATATTCTGCAACAGATTTCAGGTCTGAGACAGCGTATATTTGTATGCCTATGGCTTATGTGATGCTTCTACTGATGTCTATTGATACCGGATCACTTGTGGATGTTATGCCTCTTATGTGAGACACATTTGGAGCTGATTTAGCTCAGCCATTGACTGTTTTGAACAATCCCAAATCTTTCCAAAATAGGGCAGCCACCTTTTACTTCAATTTTATGCTTACAGGTCTTGGAATAATTTGATGCTCGATTATGCCCGATTGGTGCCTATACATATGGTAATGTATGCCTATGGTTTGCCTATGGATTTGAGCTTAGATTGAGCATTAATTTGCTTAGTTTACAGAGGTTATATACGATGAAACAAGAAAGAAGAGAAGGGTTTTACTTGCTAAGTCCCTCACTCTCTCTCACAATCTCATAGACTCTTGCTCATCTCTCACCAAGATGGGATGGATGGAACAAGAAAGAAGAGAAGGGTTTCACTTGCTAAGTTTGTCACTCCCTCTCACATTCACTCTCTTCCTCTCCTTTTCTCTCTCACAAATCATGAAAGAAGATAGTAAAAAGAAAGAGAACACAAGATTGCACACATATGAAGAGCTTGTTTCATTAGTTTCCATACCTCTTTTTCTAGTCCTATGATTGGTTTTTTCTTTTGCATGCTTCCAATAAGGTCTAAACTACTTCCCTAAAATGTGGCTTACTTGTGTACCTTGATTTGACCTTGAAGATCTACAAAAATAAATACAATTTGCATAGGAGAGAGCAGAGATCTCATTAATCACAACTCAAACATATTGTCCTTTGAAAAAATACAAGTGTTTCTAGGATAATTTATGTACCCTTGGGTGGCCTTAGACACTCACATGTTGTGTCCAATTATATGACCTTCCAAATTGTGGACTTTTCAAAATTTGATCAACACTTTTTTTTCTCTATCATCTCCTCTCTACATGGGTGTGAAAAGATGGATACAAGGGCATGTGAAAAGATGGATACAAGGGCGTGGAAATACAACTCTTGGAGTATCTCATGGATTGTGGAGCTATTAATGAACTTGGGTTTTGGATTACAACAAAAGAGGTAACTTGCTATGGTCACTACATCTCAATATTGGTCTTGTACTCCATGCCTTTAAGGTTGGAAGAGTGAGTGTATGATTGATTGGAGAGGAATGTGAGGTGGCTAGATAAGAGAAAGCCATCTAATGTGGTTAATACTCTTGAAATTGATAAGAGTCCATCTGATGTTTTGCTTGTTTTGTGAGTAGTCCAATAGATGAGAAGGTTGCCATCAATTCCAAGTGCCTTTTCTCTACTTGTTACATGGGATATGTGATTGGTTATATAATATCACTTACCCTTTCTCATGACCACATTGAAATTGAATTCCAACAATAAAAGTAGCCATCTTGCTTTATGGCAAGTGATGCAAGGTTTGTTTTGTTGAGAAATGTGTAATGGTGCGCAGATCGGACGCAGAATGCTCACGTAGTGAATCCCGGAAGGTCCCCAAGAACAATGAACTCTACCTTTTTGCACAAAAAACCATATAAAAGCATGCACGACAAGAAGCAAGAGACAAATTGGGTTCAATCTCCCCCCATGCCTTGTGTGAGCGCTTCACAAAGCATGTATTTTATGTATATTTCAATCTTCATGCTCAATAATAGCCCAATTTACAAAAATATGACAAGCTTTTAGCTTTTGAGTTTGCTTTCTACAAAAATAGGAAAATAAAGCTAATGGATGGTGCCCATAGAGTCTGGCACGCCCAATCTCAATGTCCAAATAGAAATAACATATCCGGGCGCATAGGCGCATACAAAATAATAATCAATAATCAATGTCTCAATAGACATAACAAAATATAGGCGTGGCGCCTATCAAAATATAATCCAAAGGTCGAATACTCACTAGACTCCAATGCTTTCCTCCGCCACTGCTGCTATCTCTACACATCAACTGAAGCATTCACAATCGTTAGTAAAATAATACAATTAAACCGACAAAAGTGAATACCTAGCAGTCTTCAGCTACATAAATAAATCAACTGGTTAGAAATAAATCCTAACCTTAATTTATTACGAGTGCGCACTCTAAACTCATAAACGTTTATTAATTTAATATGCATTTTGCGGAATCACCCGCTATGGAATCACCCATGTACACACTAAATTAATGAAACGCCCGAAAAGGACAGGCGTCCCCATCAACTTCTCGCACAAAGAATCCTCTTTGTGTATGAGCCCCGGTCATCTAAGTTTACGGAATCCACCGTAAAACCTCATGGAATCCACCGTGGCACGGAATCCACCGTGGAATATGCCTCCTGGCACTCCTGGCATCATACCCCCGGGGTGGGATAGCAATTGACCTCAATTGCTATTAGCTCAATGTGGAGCTAACAGAGTGGGGAAAGCATTTAAGTCTCTAGCGTGCATCCATTGTGCTTCCTCTACAGGATGGTTCTTAAATTTTACTAGATATCTAGAATACCTTCGGCCAGTTCTAGTGGTCATGTAGTCAGTGTCTATGATGGCTTCTGGTTCAAGTATTTCAGTCTCTTCCTCTAATAAAGGTGGGTTTTCATAAACAAGGTGGATAGGTAATTGGCCTCTAAATGGTCTCAATAAACTAATGTGAAATGTATTATGAATTTTCCAATGAGATGGCAATTCTAATTTGAATGCATTATCATTAATCTTATGAATGATTCTAAATGGTCCATAGAATCTAGGAGCTAATTTGACAACTGGATCTCTATCTACACTTTGCAGTCTACGCTTTTCTATTCTAAGCCAAACATAATCATCAACTTTGAAATTCATGGCTTGTCTTTTCTTGTTAGCTTGTTTGGTATATGATTGTTGGGCTTTAGCAATCATATCCTTAACCTCATCAAAAATACTGTTATGCATAGTAGCAATATCATCAGCACTCTGAATTTTATTAGACAAAGATGCAACAGGTGTAGATAATCTATATCCATAAATGACTTCAAAAGGTGCTTTCTTTGTAGATGTGTGCGGTGTATTGTTATATGCAAACTGTAATAAATGCAAATGAGTGTCCCATGTCTGAGGTTTAGAGATAGTATATGCACGTAAAAGATCTAAAATGGTGCTATTTGTGGCTTCTGTTTGTCCATTTATTTCTGGATGAAATGCAGATGCTAAATCAATCTTTGTGCCTAGATTTGCAAACAGTGTAATCCAAAAATTGTTACAAAATCTAGAATCACGATCTGAAATAATCACTTTTGGCAATCCATGGTTAGTAAAAACAGTTTTCAAAAATAACTGTGCTGCTTGTGATGCTGTTAAAGTTTTCTTACATGCAATGAAATATGCTTGCTTACTAAATCTATCTACAATTGTCCAAATCATGTCATGGTTAGATTTAGTATTTGGTAAACCAGTAATGAAATCCATAGAAATATGTTCCCAAGGTTTAGATGGAATAGACAAAGGCATTAGTAATCCATACTGTTTTCCATGATGTCTCTTTATTCTTTGACAAATCAAACATTCAGAAACGAAATTAGATACATCTGCATCCATATGCGACCAATAAAAATCTTCAGTTAACATGCGTAATGTAGAAATGATACCTCTATGACCTTGATATGGGGGACAATGAATTTCATTCAAAACAAAAGATCGGAATGGAATAGTAACACACAGTCTCTTTTCAAAAAACATAAATCCATCATTATATGACAATGAATCAACAGGAATGAAATTATTTTGAACTAATTTTTGCCAATCAGAATGAAAAGTAATATCCTGGTGATATGTATCTGTCATAGCAATCAAAGAATCAAAAGATATTGCTTGATAGCCTTCTCATGAAATTGCGGTGGAAGGAAATTCTGCATGAACTTCTTCTTGAAATCTTCCCAAGTAGCAGGACATTCTATGCTCTTGCGGACTACAGTCCACCAAAGTGATGCTCTGTCTATCAGATGATTAGTAACACACTTGATTTTATCTTTTTCTGGATAAGTTTCCTCATGGAAATAGTCATCAAACTGGCTAATGAATGATAAAACAGTCTTTCCTTCTCGTATGCCATTGAAAGTGCGAAACTTGCAACTTCGTTTACTTATCTTGGATTCCTTGCGAATGGTTTGTGCTTCAAGAGTGGCGTCGATGGTACGTCGAATCAAATCTTCAGCTTGAGGTTCTTCTTTATCGGTGGATGCTCTTTGTAGTTTTGTCAATTGCGCTTGCAATGCTTGCCTAGCCCTTTGCTCTTCTTCCAATTGTAGCATGATTAGATCCAACTTTTGTTCCATGGTAGGCTCAGGTAAATCGTCTTCAGTCATAGGATCATCCATATGTGGGGTCGTCATCCTGTAAAACTCAATAAACCTTTCTCACTCAAAATCAGGTTAGCGAGATGAGTGTAGCTCAAATTTGGGGTTACAAGGCTATGTATTTTTGGGTATTTCTTTGTCTATTTTCAGAAAATCTGGAATATTTCTGTCTTCGTTTGCTGAAAGTACTTCAACGAACTTGTAGATAAGTAGAACACTTCGCCACGAACAACTTTCCAGTTCAGAGTTTTTGCATAGGAACAAGTCTTCTAGGAGTTTTAAGCACTAGTCAGTTCTGACTTGCAGAGTTGCAGACTTAGCAGACTTACAGAGTTGTTGACTTGCAGAACTTAGGCCGACTTGCAGAACTTACAGAACTTGATTCCAATTGACTTGCTGAACTTGTCTTTTGGTGCGCAGGACCCGGAGTTTGTGGACTTGTTTGCCTTGTCTGACTTGAGTAGCTTAACTTGGAATTAGTCGATTAAGCTTAAGAAAAGCTTAATCCATAAGTCGTCGCCTGATTTTCGTGGGAGGGGGCCGTTTTTTTTGGCCGCGCGAAAATTTCGGAAGCATCTTCTGATATCTCGATTAAAATTTGTGGAGCTTCAAGCTTGTTTTAAAGCTTCTAAGCTTAAGATTAAGCCTTGATGAAGTAATTTACTTGAATATGAAGAAAGCTTATCTCTGTTGTTCAACAACTTGATGAAGGAGATGAATGCGTGGTCCTCCGCCTGCAGAGCCTGGTCCTTCGCGATCTGACAGTAGAAACAGGGGTTCTTGATCGCCAGAAGTCTGCCTGTATCGACGGTTCGCGATGAGATTGACTGTAGAGCCCGATCGTTCTTGGAGCTCCGTCTTCGCCTGAGATTGGTAGCGATTGGAAGCTCTTGATCTCAGCTCCGCTCTGATACCACTGGTGCGCAGATCGGACGCAGAATGCTCACGTAGTGAATCCCTGAAGGTCCCCAAGAACAATGAACTCTACCTTTTTGCACAAAAAACCATGTAAAAGCATGCACGACAAGAAGCAAGAGACAAATTGGGTTCAATCTCCCCCCATGCCTTGTGTGAGCGCTTCACAAAGCATGTATTTTATGTATATTTCAATCTTCATGCTCAATAATAGCCCAATTTACAAAAATATGACAAGCTTTTAGCTTTTGAGTTTGCTTTCTACAAAAATAGGAAAATAAAGCTAATGGACGGTGCCCATAGAGTCTGGCACGCCCAATCTCAATGTCCAAATAGAAATAACATATCCGGGCGCATAGGCGCATACAAAATAATAATCAATAATCAATGTCTCAATAGACATAACAAAATATAGGCGTGGCGCCTATCAAAATATAATCCAAAGGTCGAATACTCGCTAGACTCCAATGCTTTCCTCCGCCACTGCTGCTATCTCTACACATCAACTGAAGCATTCACAATCGTTAGTAAAATAATACAATTAAACCGACAAAAGTGAATACCTAGCAGTCTTCAGCTACATAAATAAATCAACTGGTTAGAAATAAATCCTAATCTTAATTTATTACGAGTGCGCACTCTAAACTCATAAACGTTTATTAATTTAATATGCATTTTGCGGAATCACCCGCTATGGAATCACCCATGTACACACTAAATTAATGAAACGCCCGAAAAGGACAGGCGTCCCCATCAACTTCTCGCATAAAGAATCCTCTTTGTGTATGAGCCCCGGTCATCTAAGTTTACGGAATCCACCGTAAAACCTCACGGAATCCACTGTGGCATGGAATCCACCGTGGAATATGCCTCCTGGCACTCCTGGCATCATGTAATCACATCCACCATAGCCTCTTTGTATGGGACAAACAAGGCAAAGAAACATACAGCAAATAAAGTCTTAGACTAGGTCATGTGTGCACGGTTTATTAAAACCACGGTTGTTGAATACCATGGTCCCTTTCCACCTATCTCCACCCTGTTAGGTGACACCCAATCCGTATAATTAATGTCATAAATGAGCTCTACCTTAAGAACTTTTCCAACTCTTTTCTAACAATATTTCTATATCTAGGGTTTTTCAAGTAAGGTCTTTTCTTCATGGTCTTGACATCAAGGTCTAATTGGATTGTGCATGTTAGCATATATAGAGGTATACTCTTGAGGTTAGCATACGAGGCAAACGTTGTATCGAGAGAGTGGTGAGCGAAAATAAATCCCTCATACAACCCAAGGCACGCAAGAAAATGAGCGTTGGTATAAGTTTTGGTCTCATGCTATCTCTCTCAAAATTTGAATGCTACCCAAAACAATGTAACTTCACAAGTCAAAAAAACTCAACAAAATAATAATCTTGCCTTAATCCCAGCACACGACTCTTGTAGCTTACATAAAAAGCATCAACCTGACCAAAAAGAAAATATTCTTTTCTTACACAAGCATTACCACAAATTCTACAAGTTTTTCTTCTAAGAACACCTCCACGCTCTAAAAATGTATTGCTTTCAATATGCTTCCAAAAAATCATAATACTCCATAATGTGACAATATTGTAGCCGTTCTGGACTCCTGCCTTCATCATATTCCGAATTGTATGACGCATCTTCTTTAGCAGCAGCATCGGTTAATTAAAGTCTCTGAAAATGCTCCGTTGCTATCGTTTCAGAATTAAACGAAGCTTCTTCGGCCATCCTTGGACGTCCTTTGGCAGCCCTTCTCGCCATCTTTCCTTCGACCAGATATGCAATCAGCGCCCCTCTCAAACGTCCACCTTCCAACCCCAATCGTTAAAAAGCTTTCCAATGTATTCTTCCTTTTAAGGCTTACGACTCCCAATATTTTCTAAGGCTTAAGGAGCCTTTCTCTCAAACACACACTTTTTTCCCTCTCTCATAGGCATTAATAAACCTTCCACATTATCTCCCATACTCAAAGTTTTTCTTCCTGTCTAAATAAGCTTTGTGTCCAAGTATATCTTTCTCAACCCAACATTCTATATTTTCGAATAATGCATTCCATATTTCGGACTCAATCTCGTACTTCCTCTCCATCTACTCAATCTCTCGAAACCAAACTTCTTGTGACCAACTTGCTAGCTCGCGTGTGCTTGCTCCACTTCATGGACATGTTATTTCCAACTTGTTTGAAGTGGATTTAATTTTCGCAAAAAGGCTTGACAACGTGTCTTGAAACTTATAGAGTAGCTCAATGGGCGGAAGCTCAAGCAACTCACAAAAAAGATGCCAGGACCATGGCCAAATTCCTTTGGGAGCAAGTAATCTCATGATTTGGTTGCCCCATAGTGTTGGTTATGACCAAGGAACACACTTCATCAATGTAGTGATTGCTCACTTGTTATCCACCTTCTTAATAATCCACAAAAAGTCCTCACTATATTATCCTCAGGCCAATGGTCAAGCCGAGTTCATGAACAAGATCTTGTTGAGTGTCCTAACAAAAGTAGTATTTGCCTCATGCAATGACTGGGACAACGTGCTCATGGCAGCTTTGTGGGCATACAGGATGGCCTATAGAATAGCCATATGACAGACTCCATTCAGATTGACTTACAGAATTGAAGCTATTCTACTAGTAGAGTTCTTTGTTCCCAGCTTGAGAATAGTAGCCCAAGAGAGATGGGAAGGCCAAGAAGCATGGGCAAATTGGTTAGTGGAGCTGAAATGTCTATCTAAGACTCGTCTTATTGCAACCCATGCTCTAATATGTGAAAAGGAACGACGCGAGGATTGGTTTGACAAACGTTGTCATGATATTGTGCATCCACCACTGCAAACCTGAGGGTAGAGTTTTCCGCCAGGAATTTGAACTCATTAGTCAGCATCATTAGGATTTTTTTTTCATTATATGCATCTTTTCATTTGCCGTTCAGTTTGAAAGAGCCACTTTAGAGTGTTCTGATGATAGTTATCTATGTGGAGGATAACTCGGGGTCCTGAGATTGGGCTTATTTCTAATCCATTGTTAGTTTCAATGCCATCAGTGCCTGCAAGACTATGAGGACAAGTAAGACTTGTGTGAGAACTTGCTGCAAATGAGCAAGAGGCTTTAGTGCTAATGGCCTGTATTGTTACCGTTGATTTTGTTTCACGATATCACTCTTGGAGTGATCAAGCCTTCCACTAATTGTATTTGACCATAAGCAATAATGGTCTGCTGAAAAAGCGGAGCATGGAAGAGACATACATCTAGCTCAGGCCATGTGGCTGAGAAGAAGCATAGAAAAAAGAGCAATGATCTTGCGAGTCAGTCTTGTTGTCATCCTGAACGTCAACTTTGACAATGCCAACATTCTTGACGAAGGAGCTATGATTCAGCATGAAGGATGAAGTAGCAATGCAAAGTGCATGGGGTAACCAAATTGAGAAGCATCCTTTAATCAAGGGCTTCAAGATATGGTTTGTAAAAGAAGGATATGCATTAGTCGCTTCAGCCCCTTAAGGTCTTTTTGACTCACCCATGGAAGTGCTGATCATCATCAAGCTGAAAGGAAGACTACATGATGCGAGTCGAATGGCGGCATATCTTTAGAGGGTCAGCATAAAAGCTTATGCCGAGCAGATTGCATGGAGTTTTTGAGTGATTCTGCTACAGCTTCTTTTGGGGTCATTAGTTATTGTCTCTGCTCATGTTCTGAACGAGCTCCTTTATGAGCTATAGCTCATGGAGTTCAGACCACCATGATGAAGCGTTCTATTGACATCAAGCATGACATGATTGCCAATATGAAAATTCATAGTAGGGAAGTCTATGAGCAGTCTAGAAGACTTGAAGCTCACGGGAATGATTAGTATGTCGAGGATGATCCTTTATACCACCCATAATGTTCATCAAATCATGCAATTTTGATAAAGACTTGTAGACTGCTGACGACTATTGGATATGTATTATTTGCTGCAATCTAAGAAAGAACAGGTTGGCATGCTGATTGAGAGGAGTCACTATAGTTACTTGCACCAATTTGTCATTGATAGTGCCTTGCCTCCTACTTTGGAGCTTCATGGAAACTAGTGGAGAGAAGCAGAAACACTAATGACAAAGGGTTGCCTAAAGAGTTTCAGCTCATGTTAGCAACCAAAATAATGACTGAACTAGACATGCTTCATGGTGGTGGGATGATTGATGATCAATTCTAGACATGAAGGGATCTTGCTTCCATCTCACATAGCATCCCTATGACGAGTGACTTTTGCGAACTCCCACATGTATTCCATGTGACATCTAGTGAACCCGATGTGAAATCATCGCTTCTATTCATTGAGATGGGAGACCCTTTGAATAATCCACCTTCATCATCGACTGATTCTTCCTTTTCGAGGGATGAGTTGAAGACTTTGTTGTAAACTCTTTCTGCAGCCATTATGATGCAGAATCAGTAGATGCAATTATCTATGCAGCAGTAGCAGTAGTTGCATCAACGATGACTATTGCATCAAGAACAAGAGTATATGCTTGGTGTGACTAAGGCGATCGAGGCTGTGGCTAGTGAGTGGAAATTATTTGATGGCCAAAATGTTTCAATGTGCATTAAGGCCTTTGAAAGCCAGATGTGCTTCTTTGGAGTTCCGACCAATTGGAGCAATTATTTCTTACGGCTTGTCATGCCTACTTTGCGGGTTAGAGTGATAGATCTGTTTGTATAGGACTCTAACTAGAATATTTTCAAGAAAACACTCAAAAATAAATATTTTCTCGAGGATTACAATATTGCTATGCGAAAGAAATTCAGAGAGTGGGTTTATCAGCCCAACAAAGGACTTGTTTCCTCTAAATTGTTGCAAGAGTTTGAAGAGCGATACAACCAATTGGATGCACTAGAGGAAAGAGCTCTAAACTAAGAGAAAGTGGAGTTATTCTTACAGGTGGCTGATCTTGCACTTTAGGATGAGTTGGGAGAGTTTCTAGAGGACTGTACGCAGCCTACGGGATTGAAGACAGATTTGTAAAACACTGTCAATGCAATTTCTACACTGATAAAGAGGCAGATATGGAAGGCTCGCTTGTAGAACGGGATGTAGTCACCACCAATGATATCTTCTCCTACCATGACTTCTCCTACTTCTCCTGTTGCACCATCCACTACTTCTCCTATTTCTCAGCCTGTGTTTATGCCTATGCCTATGCCTATTCATGTTGCAGTTGTCAGACCAATTGCAAAACCGACTGTCGAAGATATGGTGGAGGAGATGTCAAAGAACTTAAAAGACCTACAAATCAAGATGACTAGAATGGAGCAGGAGCAGCCGCCTAGTCCAGCTCCGGTTTCAACCCCAACTTCTTCTACTCCTACAAATTCTTCCAAGAGTGATCGTGACCGTCGTTGCATGTGGTATGATAGTTCAGATCATGACTGGAAGGACTGTTAAGATTCTGAAGAGACGAGAAGGTTGAAGTTGGAAAGACAAGATGATATGTTTTGGAGATACAGAGCAGCCGATCAAACTAAATTTTGGTAAGGTTGGTATGAAGAAATTATTAGAGAAGTCTCTTTTGCACTCTTCTTATGTGATGCAAGAGGTGGAAAGAAAAGCTGCTGCCTATGGCCTTTAGTTAGAGCACTTGCTGAAAGACAAATCTCCTTTATGGTCCTATGTACTACATGCAGAGAAAAAGGGGAAAGCTTCAACATCTGAACTTTTATCCATAAGTGATGAAATTAGAAAAGGGAGTGGATGGGATGATCGAGGTGATGTCTTTTCTATCCATGCCTATATGGCAAAATCTCAAGGATTCGAAGTGCTTGTTGAGGAGAAGTGGAAAAGAGATGATGATTAGCTTAAAGGTTCGAAGAGGGTGACTAGGAGGAGTGATCCAGTTTCTTAGCCTTCTTCTTCAAGACCAGAGCAGAGTATGGATGATGTTCAGAAGCAAAAAGTACATGAATATCAGAAAGCCCCAAAGATAAAGGATCCGAAGCCGAAAAAGCAACATGGATTCAGGGTTGCTTTCTGACATTGAGATGACTATGGACTTGAAGGAGGTGCTCGAGGATTGGATTCTTAACTGCAAAATTGAATTCACTCTTGGAGAAGTCTTGGGAATTGCCAAAATAGAATTTCATGATGTTATCATCAACAGCATTAAAAGAAAAAAATAGATTATTGAAGAAGTGACATAGGATATGATCCATTGAGAGGCTTTAGCAGTTGTGCTAAGGCTATTATCTGTGGCTTGCAAATTGAGGAGATTGATTCTAATGAGGAGTCTAGAAATGGAGCTTTATGTATGCAACACGAGAAGACTCTTCAGCCTTTACTTTAGCCTGTACAGTATGTGGAGAGTGATGATGTGCTTAGATTGGTGCCTTGTAGCTATTTTTCTCGTAGTCACTAGATTGGTGCGACTATGAAGACAATAGTTAAGCTTGGTGAGGTGGAGACCCCTTGTGTTGCTCTTTTGGATCACGGCTCTGAGATTAATGTCATAGTGTGTGGATTGTATGATACTGGTAGATGGCTAATTGATGTGGACCATGGTTGGCGCATGTGTTGTCTGAGTATTTGGGATCGAAAGTCTACAGTGGGGGTAAGAGACAGCAGAGTGAAGGGAGATTCAGGGAGAGGAGTAGACTGAAGAGAAGGGGTTCAAAGAAATAGAAGACGTAGAAGAATACTCATGGAAAGAAATAAAAGATGTAGAAGAATACTCATAGAGGTGAAGCCTCTTAATTTATTTCTCCATTATGAGAAGATAAATCTCTTGTAGACAAAAACGTGCATAAAAGAATACCTTCCTCTATGCTGCTCAAATCGCCAATCTGATGCTTCCATTGACTCCAAACAGGGAGTAAAATACTAGGACACCTGGCCAGAATTCTGCTAGATCCCTTCTTCTTCATCTTCTACTTCGAAGTGCTGTTCACTACTTGAAAACAACAATCGCACATCACACGATTTTTCCAATCTTTCTTTTGACATAAAATCCTCCAAAAATGACTGAAAGCTACATGCTTTCTTTTACATGTCATCCTAACCTAGAAGTTGTCTATAGTTTTATGGATTTTTATAAGAGATAATATCTAAAATATTAAAAATTGGCTAAAGTTTTCCAAAAATCTAGTATTTTTGGACCATCCACACTACAAACACTAACATTAATATGGCATTTTCTCTCTAGATCAATAAGAAAGCCACACTCTAGAGTTTTTCACATAGTGTGTGCGTAGTGGCATGACATCCACCCCCTCCTAACCTGCACATCCTCCAGCATGTGCCAAAGTCTTACGGATTTGCAGTGTTAAAAGAAGTATCCTTTGCCATGTCAATGTCTTCGTCTTCTACCTCTTCTTCTTCCATATTCTCATGTTCGTGCTTAGCAAACTCTTGAATGACTTTATACGTCTCTAAACTGTCAACATAAATAACCTCTTTTTGGCCCTATTTTCAGCATTAATTGTTGCAAAAATTTCAACCACTATATCAACATCAACCAGCCCTAAAATAGCCTTGAAATACCTTCATTTGCAACCATCTAACTATATGTCTTCAGCTCTTTTTCAGCCCATCCTACATATTTTTTTTCAGCCCTGCACCATGGTTGAAATATTCTTAAAACTAGTAAGACTACATGCTGTCCATTCCTGCAATCCAGACACAAACACAGTTTTCCCCTTTCTTGGAGGCATAATTATCTTTCTACAGGCACTGCCATAGCCTCCACTTACAACAATGTTTTCTAAAAACCCTTAAACTCTCATGCATTAGGTGGTATAGGATTATCCCGCAACCTATCTCAATTGCGGGGATGATTCACACAAACAGTGAGAAATTGTACTGCCTTTGTATTTTCTTGAACCATCATCCAAGACTTTTGTTTCCAACCTTGATTTTGAGATATAGGGCTGCCCCAAAATCACCAGATAACTACATGAATCCTGAACAAAAAAATGATATTCATCCCTAACATCTCCAATCATCACGGGTACATTCGGACAAGTTGCATAAAGATCCCTTGATGAATTGTTTGCTGCTCGCATGTGCCATCCCGGATCTACATCAATCGGCCAACCTCCATTCTCATACAAGTTGCATGCCATAACATTGATTTCGGAACCATGATCCAAGAGAGATATGCAAGGTGTCTCTCTTTCTCCCACTTTAACAATTGTCTCTGTTGTAGCACGAGCCCAATGCATTTGTGAATAATGTCTGCTTGGAATAAAATGACTATATTCTTCTTCATGTGCTTAGTGATGGACATCCCTATTATACATAGTCTTCTCTCTATGCTTAGTGCTGTCCATAATACCGTTTTCAGCCCACAAGCTTGTTGTCTACACTTCCATTTAACCCATTTTCAGCATCAACCTATTCCAAAACAGCATTACATGCATCATCATATTCCCTCTGAAGATATTTCTCTATATCTTTGTCAACTTGCATCAATGCTTGCAAAACTTCACCATCAAAATGTCTTTTTCATTTCAGCATATCAATGATTGCATCATGAAATTTAGGCTCTGCGATTCCAAGAACTTTGCCAAGTGTGAATTCCACTCTACTGCCAAGTATGTGATGTTCCAAGCCTTTTTTAAGGTTTGTGGCCATCTCAAGATCTGATTGTAACCTATAACCAGGCTGCTTACCCCTTTTCTTCCCTTCTTGTTTCTTCTCTTGAGATGCATCCTTCATAACATGCTCAGGTATGGCTTTTTCAACCTCTTTTTGTTGCTCCATTTTACTTTGTGTTATGTGTTTAGATGGTCCTGAAGAGGAAGGACTAGTAGTATCCTCATCTCTTCTTCTCTTTTCTTCCATAAGAGCTTCTTGATTATGAACCTCAGCCAAATAAGCATAGGTTGAAAATGAATCCATTAGTGCACTCCATCCTGTTCTCCCTCGTATACTCTAACTTGCATAAGCCAATTCAGACTTTGCGGTTTTTCCCTTTTCCATGCAATCTAATGCTTGTATCCAAACATGAGATTTTGCTTCAGTCATGCCTCCTTTGTAAGCTTCATCAATCCTTTCAATTCTCAACCCATATGTGGCTGGATCTATGGCAACAAATGTTGTCCTTGCATCCATATCTTCCAACCTCTTCTATATGCCACCATTTCCAAAATTTGGCTCTATTGAAAGACCAATTTCTATTGCATGTATTTTTCCATCTTTCCAAAAGACTAACCTTTTTTCTTCTACTTCAAGTTAGGATGTACAGTCTCACTTTTCATGTTGTAAACTGTCACACGAAATGCATCTCCTCTTGTATCCTTCTTTATACGGCCTTTGGGCTATTGCCTGAGCCTTCTCTTCTACCTTAGCATCCAACTTTTCAACCTTTGCATAGATTGTCAAGATTGTGGGAGAGAAGGAAGGAGTCTCACTTGAAGCTTTCTTGCTTGCACAATGGGGGAATACACACAAAGGTGGAGGCTGAAAACAGTTTTCCTCTTCTTAGTTGTGTAAGCCAAAAAGAACTCTAGTACAAAGAAATAGAAGAACCCTATATATGGGTCTCAAACCAAACTCAACTAACTAAGGTGGCATACTAACTGAGCCACGAACTAGAGTAGATAAGGATAGCTATCATGTAGCTATTATTCATGGGCGGTGTACCAATCGCGTCTGCAACTGACAAGTCGGTGACATAAATACACAACGGTCACCCTGGCGTATCACGAGTGGAGCTCGATATCTCAACACTCCCCCTCGAGCTCAATCCCAATTCCTGCACACCAAGCAGGTCTCTGAACTTGCGCAGCTTCTCTGCGCCCAATGCCTTCGTGAATATGTCAGCTACCTGATCCTCTGTGCTGACATAAACTAGATCAATAAGACCTAGTAAAACCCTCTCTCGCACATAGTGATAATGCACCTCAATGTGCTTTGTTCTAGCATGATAGACTGGGTTATTTGCCAAGTGTATACTACTCATGTTGTCACAATAAATGACAACTGGCCCATCTGTAGACTGATGCATATCATAAAGTAGCTTATGCAACCAAGCTACCTCACATGCAGCCATTGCTGCACCCCTGTACTCAGCCTCTGTGCTCGACAAGGCAACTGTAGGCTGTTTCTTGCTACTCCAAGTGACTGCAGCACTCCCAAAAGAGAACACATATCCACTGGTAGATCGTCTATCAGAAATACTACCAGCCCAATCAGCATCAGTGTATCCATGCAACTGTATCTGAACCCTAGTCTCATAAAATAGTCCATACTGCAATGTGGACTTCACATACCTGAGTATGCGTCTAGCCGCATCCAAATGCGGTTTCCTTGGAGCCTGCATTAACTGACTTACCAATCCAACAGCATAGCTCAAATCAGGCCTGTTAATTGTCATATAAATCAAGCTTCCTACTATGCGTCTGTACATAGTAGGGTCTTCCAGAAGCTCACCTGCATCTGTGCTCAGCTTCACATTCTGCTCCAAAGGAACTGAAATAGGCTTACAGCCTGTCATCCCATACTTGGACAGCATGTCCAATCCATACTGCCTCTGCAAGAGCTGTATCCCACTTGGTGATCTAATCACCTCAATGCCCAAGAAATAACGTAGCTCTCCCAAATCCTTCATCTCAAACTTCTGCTTCAATAGCATTTTCACATGAAGGATATCTTCATCACTGTCACCTGTCATAATCAAATCATCAACATAAATGACAAGTAGCATAATATCTTTCTCTGTTTTTCTCACATAAAGTGAGAAATCTGCCTTGGAAATTTGAAAGCCAATAGTGATAAGATACTGTCCTATCTTGTCAGACCATGCTCTAGGTGCTTGCTTCAAGTCATACAAGGCTTTCTTCAACCTGCAAACAAACTCAGGATGAACAGCATGCACATAACCTGGTGGCTGCTCCATATAGACCTCTTCTTGCAAATCACCATGCAAGAAGGCATTCTTTACATCCATCTGATGTAAAGACCATCCCTTTGATACAGCCATAGCAATGACTGCTCTTACGGTTACCATCCTTGCAACCGGACTGAATGTTTCTTCATAGTTAATGCCATATGTTTGTGCATACCCCTTGACTACTAATCTTGCCTTGTATCTGTTCACAGAACCATCTGCATTGTGCTTCACCTTATAAACCCACTTACAACCAATTGCATTTTTACCTTTAGGCAAAGGTACCAATTCCCATGTAGCATTTGCTTCCAAGGCATCCATTTCTTCATCCATGGCTTTCTCCCATTTTTCTTTTCCCATGGCTTGCTCAAAAGAAGTGGGTTTTGGTTCCTGTATCACTTTCACCATATATGCATAGTGAATGGCTGTAAATCCATCATATTTCAGCCTATCCACAGGATACCTAGCTCTCCTAGACCTGCGCAAAGTAGGCTCACTCCCAGGTGCTCTCAAAACATCCCTGGTCTTCCTTACTCCAGGTGTAACAATGGAAGGAATACCCAACTCATCTCATCAATGCTCTGTTCTGAGCCACTGGATTCACCATCCACATAAGAGTGACCTGCATTCACATCAAACATGGGCTGATCAACCTTCTCTTTTCCTTTTCGTGATACCTGCATACCACTATCTGCATTACTTTGAGAAGATTCTCCTGATCTCAATCTGCCTGTCCATGGCGAAGAATGTGAACCACTGCTAGAGGACGCTCCAGGTACACTAATATTTTGTGACTGCTGCTGTGAATTCCGTGCAGCATTACCATTTTGTGCATCTACATCATCAATCACATTTACTGGTTTATACCAGCTACTCATCTCATCAAAAACAACATCTCTACTCACTGTAAACTTACGAGTAGAAGGGTTATAGTATCTATACCCTTTTTGCTACAGAGAGTAACCAATAAAGATGCACTTCTCAGCTTTTGGATCCAACTTGGATCTCAACTCATCTGGCACATGTACATAGGCAATGCAACCAAAAATTTTCAAATGAGAAATATCTGGTTTCCTACCAGTATACCTCTCCTCTGGAGTCATCCCATGTATTGCTGCAGTGGGAGTCCTGTTCATTATGTAGACTGCTGTAGCAACTGCTTCAGCCCAATAAAAATCTGGCAAGTCTTTTTCATTGAGCATGGCACGAGATACCTCTCCAATATGCCTGTTTTTCCTTTCTGCAATTCCATTTTGTTGTGGGGTATGACTGCATGAATATTGCTGCTTTATGCCATGCTCCTGCAGGAACCTTGCAAACTCATTTGAGAGGTACTCTCCCCCTCCATCTGACCTTAGGCATTTTATTTGCAGGCCTGTTTCTTTTTCAACCATAGCTTTAAGAGTTTTGAAATGCCCAAAAACTTCACTTTTCTTTTTCATAAAATACACCCAAACTTTTTTGCTATAGTCATCAATAAAAGTGACAAAATAATGACAGCCTCCAAGAGATGCAGCTTTAGTAGTCCACACATCAGAGTGGATTAATTCCAATGGCTTCTCACTCTCTTGAACATGTCTAGGAAATGGTTTCCTTGCCTGTTTTCCAAACTGACAGGCTTCACATACCTTATGCATTTCTGCAACCTTGAATTTGGGCAATCCTGCAACAATATTTTGGGCCTGCATTGATTTAAGTCGCTGTACATTAACATGACCAATGCGTTTATGCCAGATATCAATATCTGCAACTACACCGGTCTGCAAACATTGCTGCACTCAATTCAGACATGTCTGCATCCAATGTAAACATTCTGCCCTTCTTCTTTCCTTTTGCTATCAAGCGACCTTTATTTTTCATATCCTCAACAAAGCATCCATGAGGATTAAATCTGACCTGCAAGCCCTGCTCAACCATTTGACCAACAGAAACCAGATTCTTGGTGATATTCGGGACATGAAATACATCGGACAGGTATTTCTTTTTCCCATCCTGCATAGACAAATGAATTTTTCCAATCTGCACAATAGGATGTGCAGTATCATCACCAGTCTCCACAAATCCTGGTTTTTCCATTTTCCTTGCATCCTCCATCCATTCTGCATGACCTATCATGTGGTTTGATGCACCTGAGTCAACATACCATACATCGTTGCTTTCTTCTGCACTTGTCACAGAATTATTCATGTGCTGCACCATAAACAAATGCTCATTTCTGTCATCACCCTGTCTACTAGAGGATGCATAATTTCCTTGTTGCAGTTTTCCATTCATGATGTCATTCTGCTTTTTATAGCAGTCTTTAGCCATATGACCCATTTTACCACAATAGTAGCATTCAACATTACTGTTTGCATTTTGGCCTCTTTGCCATCCACCACGACCTCTTTGGCTCCCCCTGCCTCTAGAGTTACCACGTCCTCCTCCATAGGACTAGTTTTCTTGAGTTTGCTGCATATTCTGATTTCTACCACGGCCTCCAAATCGGCCTCCTCTACCTCTGCCTCTACCTCTTCCAGCATTTGAGTAGAAGACAGCTTCTTTTGAAGTTCCTCCTGAAGAAGATGCACCACCATTTCTTTGCTCCTCAGAAATTAAAAGAGCAATCAGCTCCTCAAAATCAGGAAATCTTTCACGAACTGAAATGGATGTCCGAAACTGTGCATAATCCTTTCCTAGACCATTCAAGGTCACAGAAACTAAATCATCATCTTCCACTGGCGACCCAATGGAAGCAAGTGCATCTGCAATCTTCTTCACCTTCATGTGGTAGTCATTGATGCTCATATTTTCTCTTTGCACATTATGCAACTCTTGCTTGAGCTGCATTTTCCTGGCTTGCGTATTTGTGCTATACATTTTTGACAAAGTATCCCATGCCTCCTTTGGCGTACTTGCATCCTGAATATGCACAATCATAGAGTCTGAAATACTGATAGACAGCCAATACATAACTTTCCTGGCTCTCTCATGCCATGCTTTGAATGCCTGCATTTGCTGTTGATTGGGAACATCAGGAAGAACTGGTTCTTCTTCATTTCCTGCAATAAATTCCCAATATCCTTTTCCCATAAGGAAATTCGTCATTCTAAACTTCCATGCCTGGAAGTTGTTCTTGTCAAGCTTTTCAGTGACAATCTGTGAAAGAGAATCAGACGCCATTACAGAATACTGCAGAAAATTCTGTCACTGCAAAAAACACAGCTTCACCCTCACAAGGGCAAATCTGCAAAACTGGCGAAAGTGGTATTTGACCACACAGTCACTTCCTAGTGACGATTTTGCATAAACAGGAACCAAGGATGATTCTGAAACTCCCAATGTCTCTGCGCACAAGCATACGATGCAATTTCTACAGTAACTTTTCACCGATCTGTAGAACAATGGCTGCACAGCATAAAACTGAGCCTTTTTCTGAGTGTGTGCAGAAAACTTCCGCCTCCAAAACAGGCCCCGAAATGGCCTCAAATCAAAAAAACAAGGTCGCCGAGGGGCTAAAGCCCTCGCCCGCAGCATATACCGTCCTCTTGCTTCACCGCGAAGGGCGTCTCAACCTGAGACAATGCACTCTTGCAATTTCCGGCTGTGCTACCTGCAGAGATCTGCTCCCAAAACAGAAAATGAAAGCAACACTTCTCCTCTTACCAGAACACCGCTAGCTTGGCTTGCTTTCTTGAGCTCCTTACCACGAACAAGGCTCTGATACCATGTCAAGATTGTGGGAGAGAAGGAAGGAGTCTCACTTGAAGCTTTCTTGCTTGCACAATGGGGGAATACACACAAAGGTGGAGGCTGAAAACAGTTTTCCTCTTCTTAGTTGTGTAAGCCAAAAAGAACTCTAGTACAAAGAAATAGAAGAACCCTATATATGGGTCTCAAACCAAACTCAACTAACTAAGGTGGCATACTAACTGAGCCACGAACTAGAGTAGATAAGGATAGCTATCATGTAGCTATTATTCATGGGCGGTGTACCAACCGCGTCTGCAACTGACAAGTCGGTGACATAAATACACAACGGTCACCCTGGCGTATCACGAGTGGAGCTCGATATCTCAACATAGATTTCTGTCAAATTTAGCCTCAAATCATGCATGCCTTTGATTAATTCATCCGCATCACAACTTCTAGATTTATATGTGGACTATGTGGAAGAACTTCCCACCATAGATGAAGAGGGCATCACTCAATATGTCCCTGAAGCAATCATTGGGCAGCGAGATAAGCACTTACGATCTCGATCCATCAAAGAATATCTCATAAAATGGCAAGGCCCACCCTTGGAAGAAGCCTCTTGGCGCCCAGAAACCATCGTCAATGAATTTTCCTACCTCCATGAGGCCCAATGACTGGAAGACTAGACGGTCATGCCCCAAATGGACCACCTTCTGCTTGCAGAAACTGCACACTGTTTTAGAATAGTTTTGTATTCACTCAAATCACATGCATGGAAATTGTACATAGGCTGAAATTACTCTTCATAAGCTCCATTTCGACATGTGGTACACCCTATTTGGAGTAGCCTGTCAAAAGTTATGACCTGCTTACTTCAACAGACCGGTCCCAAATTACATGTTGTCCCTAGTTTCTCCACACCTAATTTTAATTGTCAAAGGGCTCTGAGTAGTGCTCTGCAACCCTTCCTTAGCCCACCCATCCCTCCCCTCTATTTCTCCTTGTTTTTGAGGGCAAAAATGGATTGTAACAAGCGGGATACACACATTGACTAGGGTTTAGACACCCCATCACACTGACCGGGGTATTTAAGGTGTAAGAGCCCTAGATTAGGGAAACCAGTTATTATCAAGATCATACTCTTCACCTTCATCTCCAGCTTCCATGGCTTTCTCCTCCCTTCTCTCTTTCTTTCTTTTCTTCTAGTGTTCTTTCTTCTTCTTCTTGCTCTCTTTCTCTCTCCTCGACTCTTCTTCTCTCTCCTCTCAGCTTCTTTCATTACAAGCTACTCCGGGGGGAAAGAAGGGTTCTTCACTACTGTGTGGCTATGGTAGCTTGCCCAGGAGGAGAGAGAAAGGGGCTAGACTAAAAGTAAATGAGATTTTGCCCTCTTCCAACTCTTGAGACCCTAAACTTGGCCTGGAATCCTTAAAATTTGCATGAAAAGAAGTGACGACCTGGTATTTTAACCGTTTTACCTCTACATATGTCTGAGTCTCCAGCCATAGCTCGTGCTTGCTCCAAAAAGCTAAAGTTAACTGTAGTCCTTCTTGCTGTACATGTACCTGTAAGCTAAGTAACTAGGGTTTTTGGGATTTGAAAAGGAAGAAAAGGACCAAAGATTGAAGCTCTGTTACCACTTGTAATGAAAGAAGCTGAGAGGAGAGAGAAGAAGAGCTTAGCAGAGAGAAAGAGAGCAACAAGAAGAAGGAAGAAGACTAGAAGAAGAGAGATAAAGAGAGAAGGGAGGAGGAAGCCATGGAAGTTGGAGATGAAGGTGAAGAGTATGATCTTGATAATAACTGGTTGCCCTAATCTGGGGCTCTTACACCTTAAATACCCCAGTTAGTGTGACAGGGTGTCTAAACCCTAGTCAGTGTGTATCTCGCTTGTTACAAATGACATGTAAAAGAAAGCATATAGCTTTCAGTAATTTTGGGAGGATTTTATGTAAAAAGAAAGGTTGGCAAAATCGCGTGATGCACGATCGTTGTTTTCAGGAAGTGAACAACCCTCCGAAGTGGGAGATGAAGAAGGAGTGATCTGGTAGAATTCTGGCCAGCTATCTTGGAAATTTACCCCCCTTTTGAAGCCAATGGAAGCATCACATTGGCGGTTTGAGCAGCATAGAGGAAGGTATTATTTTATGCACATTTTTATCTACAAGAGATTTATCTTCTCATAATGGAGAAAAATTGACAAGCTTCACCTCTGTGAGTATTCTTCTACATCTTCTATTTCTTTCTGTGAGTATTCTTCTACGTCTTATATTTCTTCAAACCTCTTCTCTTCTGTCTACTCCTCTCCCTGAATCTCCCTTCACCCTGCTATCTCTTGCCCCGGTGGTAGATTTTCGACCCCAAATGCTCCGACAGTCGGTGAACCCGATATGTGAAAGTCGACAACATGTGTGCAAAGATGGGGGATTCTGCTGGATCAAGTGGTGGTGATACTTTACAACATATGATTGCTTTGTTGTAGCAGCAACAACAACAACAACAGTTGTTGTTACAATAGTAGATGCAAACTCGACATGAAGCAAAAAGAATTGATTCCTTAGCTATGAATGCATTGTAGGCAGTGGGACAAGAATTGAAGCAGTTTAAAGGTCAAAATGTTTCGGCCTTCATCCGGTTATATGAAGAAAAGATGTTGTTTCATGGGGTACCATAGTATGCATGGAGTTGGTATTTCTCCCATTTGGCCATGCATGCTTTGCATGATTGGATTAATGAGTTACATAGAAGAGATGTTGATTGGGCAGCTTTCAAGAAAGCTTTGAGAGAAGAGTTTTTCTTTGAAGATGTAGGATTGGTAACTAAAAAGACATTTATAGTTTGGATTGAAAAGCCCAATAAAGGGTTGACTGCTACAGCTTTGCTATGTGAATTTGAAAGTCGGTATGCGCAGTTGGATGTCGATGAGCAGCAATCATTGGAGGGTCAGAAAATTGATTTGTTTCTGAAGGCTATAGATCCTATTTTGTAGGAGAAGCTAATTGATCGTTTAGAATATGCCTCCTTTGAAATGGGACTCAAGTCAGATTGGGCTAATATAACTGAGGCAGTGCATATCTTGGTAAAGAGAGAGCATATGAAATTAAGATGAGGTACAGGCACCACACCTGCCAGTGCTGAGAAGGGGGCTGAAATTGCAGCGAAGGCACATGTAGCTATGGCAGAACAACCGGCTATACCTGTTGGTCCGGCTCTTAAAGGTGCAAGTCTTTTACAGGATGAAGATAGGGTAGATGGTCTCTATGATGGGCTGTCATGCTCATATACTATGGAGGATCTTTCAACATTGCTGAAAATTGAAAATCAAGAGCTATCTTATGTCTTACAGTTCCATTCTTTGGCAATCTATTGTGAAATTGTTGATTTCATGCTACAAGAAAATTTGGGTGTTGATAATTCTCAGCAAAAAGTGTTATTTGCTGAAATATTTCAGCAAAAATATTTACAAGGTGCTAATTTACCATAGCAAACATGACTTATAGTTGAAGTAAGTTGTGAGCCTCATGTTGGGATGTTCATATGCAGTCTAAAAAAGATATGACTGATTTTTGTCAGTCAAAAGAGTTGGGTGGTGTTTATACACAACAAAATTTGTGTTTACCAAGGTATTTAAAACAAGGGCTAAAATTTGCAGGTTATAGCAAAGAAGCCAGGGTACAGGCAAAATATAAGACAGTTGACAAGAAGGTCAGACCAATTGCATGACTGCTACCTTTGGACAATGATGAGATGATTAAGAGAGAAACTATGAAGCCTCCTTTACGCGATCCTACAGGTATTGGACACAAGTTTTCAGTTGAGACACTAAAAGAGATGAATATTGGGACTAATTTTTTTTTACTTCCAGTAGAGGTGAGATGTTTTGAGAAGATGTTGGGTAGACATGGGAGAGCCTTCGCTTTTTTCCCACATGAGGTAGGTTCTGTTGATCCTGGGGTTGTGAGGTCTTATGGTTATTTTTACCATTCCACATGTCCCTTGGAATCTGTGGCCTATTCCTGTGCTTAGGGCTCATTTGCCCAAATTGGTGGAGCTTTTGAATGAGCAGATCAGGATGGGGATTCTAGAACCATCTTCAGCTCCGTATTCTAATAGATAGTTCACAATTCCGAAGAAGAATGGGACACTCGGATTCATACATGACTTACAGTTGGTGAACAGGGTCACTATACTAAATGTTGGTATAGGACCTATTGTGGATGAGTTCGCATAGGCTTTTTTGTTGGATGTGCTATCTATTTGCTTGGTGATCTTTATTCTAGCTATGACCAGTTCTAGCTTGCCCTTGAGAGTAGAGATTTGACTACAATGAAGATACCTTTAGGCCTTGTTTGGATGTGTACACTTCCACAAGGAGCTACTAATTCGGTTACCCATATGATGAATGCGATGAAAAAGGTCTGATGAGATTTTATTCCAGAGCTTACCATGCCTTTCATTGATGATTTGCCTACTAGCAAGGGTTGTTTGGAGAAAGAGAAGGATGAGACTTTAGGTGATCATGGATACAGGTACTTTGTGGCCGCGTATATAAGAGATGTTGAGAGGATTCTTTGCAAGCTAGAGGAAGTGAATTTGACATTGTCGGGGGCTGAAGTCTATTTTTGGTTCTAGAGAGGTTTTGACTGTTGGACATATGTGTGGTTATTATATGGCAAGAGGCCTTCCGCTACAAAGGTTGATGAGAAGATCACGAAGACTTGCTCTTCTACTTCGGAGGTTCGCAGGTTTCTTGGAGCTTGTGTATTTTATCTTATTTGGATTCCTCATTTCGCTCATATTGCAGTTGATCTCTACCATCTCTTGAGGAAAGGGTAGTGTTTTTCTTGGGACATGAGACACACTAGAGCTATGCAGAAGTTAAAGATATTGTTGAAAGCTGCTTCGACTCTTCAGAAAGTAGATTATGAGTGTGGGAGGCCTATTGTACTCACTATTGATACTAGTCCTATCGACATTGGATGGGCTATTGATGGCCAAGATGATGCAGATGGGAATAGGTATGCCATTCGGTTCGGGGAAAATTTCCTAAATGAGCCATAGCACAGGTATCCATAGATTAAGAGGGAGCTCTTGGGAGTTGTCACAACTCTCAAGAATGATAAAAAGTACTTCATTGGTGTTGCTGTGGTGGTCATGATTGATTGCTTGCCTCTTCTAGGTATGATCACGAGTTGTTCTACTCCAGACATTGACATGCTTAGGTGGATTGGGTACATAAAATCCATGAATCCTGAGTTCAGGCACATAGCAGTTAAAGACAACCCAGTAGCTACCGATATGCTTTCACGAGCAAGGTATGATTATATGGATTCTTCTTGCACTGATGATGTTAATGATGGGACTAATCTTTTAGCCATGCATGTTGACCATACTTGTCATATATCTACTTTGGAGAGCTTTTATGAGTCTTTGTATACAGGAGAGTATTTGCAGATTGGTTGTTATTTGAGTACCATGTCTAGACAGGATGGATGAATTGATGCGAACTTTGATGCGAACTTCAAGAAGATTAGGAGGAAAGCTTACGATTTCTTCTTGCGGAGTGGGCTACTTTGGAAGCATCCACATAAGCAAGGAGGGCAACCATTGAGAGTTGTATGTGACAGAGCTTCACATGTGCGAATCATTAGAGAGTTTCATGAAAGTCTTTGGGCAAGACATAGATCTGTATGGGTGACCTATGAGAAGATTAGAAAGCGCTACTAGTGGAGAGGCATGTATAGAGATATCTCCCTGTTTGTTGAGACATGCATTGATTCTCAGTTGTTTTCTTCAGTGAGACATAGAGACGAGCTTCACCCTACTTACCCATTATGTATTCACTACAAGTGGATTCTTGATTTGATTACTATGTGGCAGATGCATTACATTGTTTTGGCATGAGAGGATCTCATGAATCAGGTGGAAGAATGAGCATTAAGGACAAAGACTACTTCAATGGTTTGTAAGTTTATGTTGGATGATGTTATTTGCAGGCATGGCTACATTGGGAAAATTACAATAGATAGAGGTGAGTTGGATGTTGATGAGGCTAGGGAGTTTTTCTCTCGCCTTGGCATTAAAATTGCTTTGACTTCAACATATATTCCAGAAGGCAATGGGAAGAGCGAGAGAAGCTATCCGTTGATTGTGACTTGGCCAAAGCATGTGGTGGATGGGTCAGGGAGTAGCCTAGATTGTTGCCTTAAGCCTTATGGGCGGATTGCACTATCCACAATGTGACCATAGGTTATATGCCAGCTGAGTTGATACTATGTGCAAGGTTTCAAGATGATGGCTTGGGCCTTATTTGGTGCAGCATGTCCATGCCAATGCTATGTATTCCTTAGGAGAGCTTGATGGTACGGCCTTGCAGATGCCGATTTGCAAGAAAGAGAATCAAACTGTTCAAGAGGAGAGATGATGTAGCCTATGCAGTTCAAGAGTTGGATGATGAGTTTTATTATGGAATTGAGGCAGAAGATGATGTAGATGAGGATGTGGATATTGCAGATGATTTTGTAGAAGATGAGGAGATTGTGTTGACTATCAAGCTTGGTGGTGATGAGGATGGGTAGTTGTGGCCCATCTGGAGGATGTGCAGGTTAGGAGGGGGCGGATGTCGTGACATTGCATGTCCACCATTGCAAACTTGAGGGCAAAGTTTTTTGCCATAATTTAAACTCATTAGTCAACTTCATTAGGAATTTTTTTTCCATTGTGTGCATCTTTTTGTTTGTCATTCAGTTTGAAGGAGCCACTTTGGAGTGTTCCAATAACAGTCATCTGTGTGGAGAAGAACTCAGGGTCCTGAGATTGGGCTTACTAATATTGATCCATTGTCAGTTTTAATGCCATCAATGCTTGCAAAACTATGAGGACAAGTAAGACTTGTGTGAGAACTTGCTGCAATTGAGCAAGAGATTTTAGTGCTAATGGCTTGCAGTGCTACCGTTGATTTTGTTTCACAACATCACTCTTGGAGTGATCAAGCCTTCCAATAAATGTATTTGACTACAAGCAATAATGGTCTGTTGAAAAAGGAGAGAATGGAAGAGACATACATCTAGCTCAAGCCATGTGACTAAGAACAATCAAAGATAGAATAGCAATGATCTTGCAAGTCAGTCTTGTCATCATCTTATGTCATCATCTTGAACGTCAACTTCGACAATGCCAACATTCTTATCGAAGGAGCTATGATTCAACATGAAGGATGAAGTAGCAATGCAAAGTGCATGGGGTAACCAGATTGAGAAGCATCCTTTGATCAACGGCTTCAAGATATGACCTCTTATCTACATAGATTATGACAAGGAATAGCAACCCCAGTAGTCGACAAGGAGCTAGGGTACATCCATGATAATTCTTATAACTTCATTGGGGAAACAATTGCTTTTCTAATTGCAATTTGACACTACTATAATCAACTACAAAAGCTGTGATGACTAGGAAGTTGATGAAGGAGGTCAAAACCTACAAAACTGATCTCGACAAAGCATACTTTACTTGAGGACTATAGTCATGGCATGGGCAAGCCTACATCAATCGATGACATGGATCTTCATTTGGATGGATGCAATGATGGAAGATTGGATGAAAGGATGGGGAATACTGCAAGAGAAATACCGCAAGTTAGGGAAGTTTAAGTCTTTGTGTCAACAATGCACTTTTTCCAAGTTAATAGTGGTGAGATAGGTCAAGTTCTCACCGAATGGTTTGATTGTGCCCTCATCGACTATTGATATGATCGGACAAGCAGAGAAAGAGGAGGCTATTATTAGATGGGAAAAAGAAAGTGCTGATGGTGGATAGTGGGGGAATTAAAGGTAACCTTATGATAAGGCTAATTTTGGGGGGGCAACATGACGTGATTTTTGGAGGACGAGAGTTGACAAGAAGATCCTGATGCTTTTTGCTTGGGAAAAAAAAAGATTGATGATGCCATGCTACTGACTTGAAGGAGGAACCGATATCGTAATGTGGAAGTGATCATTGTTGCGGAAGTGATTGTAATTATCACTAGCTTAGAAAAGCAATGGTCATTGTCACATATTTCACCTCAGAACTGTTTGCAAAAGAATAATATGCATTAGTCGCTTTGGCCCCTTGAGGTCTTGCTGGCTCACCCATGGAAGTGCTCTGATCATTGTCAAGCTGAAAGGAAGAGACTACATGATGCGAGTTGAATGGCGGCATATCCTTAGAGGGTGGACATAAAAGCTTATGCCAAGTAGATTGCATGGAGGTTTTAAGTGATTTTGCTATAGCTTCTTTTGGGGTCATTAGCTATTTTCTCTACTTGTGTTTTGAACAAGCTTGTCTACGACCTGTAGCTCATGGAGTTCAGACCACTATAGTGAAGTGTTTTGTTGACATCAAGCATGACATGATTGCCAATATGAAGATTCATAGTAGGGAAGTCTAAGCACTCCACCAGAAGACTTGAATAGCAAACCCCAATTGCAAACAACCAATGCGAAACTTAGCCCATTTGGGGGCAACCCTATCCACTCTTGGGGAAACAAAAACTAATGGTTTCTATTGAGACTGAAAGCCTAACCATCGTCTTTTATGTGCTACTTAATAAGAAAAGTGTGGGTAAGAAAGCATTGTTGGGATGCGTGTTCAAAAAAAAAATCCTCATTGTAATGTTGACTCTGTGTCATAGTGCATCCACCTTGGCATTAGTAATGCTAGAATAGTAACAACTTTCAACAAGGGTACCATAGCCATCCAAAAGCCTATAGTAGTGCCACTGGTAGCTAAACAACCTTGAGGAGGGGGTAGTACACCACAATGTACACCCATTGCAAAGTACCACCACCCTTTAGAAACCACACCCAAAGCTACGACCCAAACACTCAAGTGGGTCCCAAAGCATAGACCATAGCTTCAAACTCATAGTTTCCATGCCTCGAACTCTTTGCCAAAATGGTGGAGTTGGTGCTTCTATAGTTCACATGTGATTGGGTAGTATTGGGTTCCAAAAGTCCTGTTGCAAGCCCAAGGCTATGACAAAGGTAACACTTGATGTGGTTGCCTAAACTCTCAAGTGCCATGTATGATCCTCAATCTCATGCAAAAACTAAGGCCCAACAATGTCAACCGAAACATGGAAGGAGAAAAATCAAAAGGAAGGGAGCTCAATCCATGAGGGCTTCCATGATCTATTGACAACCAAGTGTCCATGAGCAACCACTCATGCATGAGCTCCTGCCTAATGCCTCTAAGATGATCACCATTGCAAAACTTGGTGAGACAAAGCATCCATCAAACTCCAACCTTCTCAAATCAAGCTCACCACACCCACTAAGAATCCCAAAGTGGAAGTACCATGCATCAACTTGTCCAATTCAACTAAATCAAAACCACTAGTAGGCCTTTGGCTATTGTAGTCACAATGATCCATTCTTGAAGTGGCTTCCAACATGGCCATGGACATAGGAGATGACTTGGTAACATGCATTTGATGATTGGACTCAACTTTCACGTTGTTTGCTGAAAGTTACAAACGTTTGGACTTAGGCCTTCTCGACGAACCTATAGCAAACGAGGTACGTTCTTTACCATGTTCTTGGGAAGAATACGAATTCATTTTCACTAAGGCCACTACTATTGCAAATGAAATGATTGGCAATGAAATTTTACGAGAAGAGACCTTAAGCCAATGCTTAATCACCTCCTACAATAAGACAAGAGTTTCCATGCTACCACAAAAACTTGCTAAGCTCCAACAATTAATCAAGTTTGAATCCAATTTCTCATACAAGTGGTATACTTTGTGCATTTCATGGGCTCAAAAGGGTTACCAAATCATGATCAATGCAAAGAAATGATGTGCCATCAAGACTTTTGAGTATGACCAGACCTATGTGGCCCCAACCTCATTTAGAGTGTTAGCCATGACACGGAATTGATCGTTAAAAGACAACATCATGCTCCATTTGTACTTGGATAGGATCCTAATGGAGGAAGAACTCCACATTGCAAGCCAAATAAACTCTGGTGACCTCTTGATTGATACATTAACTTATATCACGCAAGTGGGCATTCATCCCCCTAGGATATGGACTATTATACGACCCTAGAGTACAACCCCAAGTTGTACAACTAGTTCTTGAAAAAGTAAGGCATACCATGGATGCACTGAATGCCCATCTATCTTGCTCTCCACAATCCTAGGAAGGATTTTTATCCTTTCTGGGGGAACTGGGTAAAGTGGAAAATGGATGAAAAATCAAAGCAAGAATTGAAATAAAGGGAATAATGAATGTGTAAAAATGCATGGATTGATTGATGTGAGAGTTTTCATTTTGTGGTTTATACCCTTCATCAATCAGACATAATCTTTCTAATCACTTTACTTTTCGTATAAGAGATTTCCTTTAAAGATAACTAATTATGGGTTGTTTTGTGCTGACAGGAACCCAAATGGTAGGTCAATAGGGTAAAGCCAACAGGTTCCCGCTTCTCAAAGGAGGAGCACAGAATATATGGCTTAGCCATGGATATACATGTGATCAATCAATTAAAATACCACTACATTCACAATTTGGAAGGATTGGTGGCATTTGAAGAGGCCATTGGGAAGATGATAGAATGATGTAATCTTCCCAAGTACCTTGAGAAGGTGGGGCAAGACATCAACCATAGCAAATGCATAGAGTTCTTGAGAACTTTTGATGCCCAAAGGAATAGTGACATAGTACCATCAGGCAAGGAGAGACCTCCAGAAGGTTGTGGAGAAGGCCCTGGGATTAGTAGATAAGCCAAAGAGGGACGTCTATGCGATGTTAGAGAAAAGAAAGTCTACACAAATGATGGGATCAACCTGGTTGACATTGCTGACCCCACCATCTGATTGCAAGAAAATTTTGATCCATACCCTCTTCTCAAGCCATAGATACAATTCTCTCATGAATAGAATAGGAATGCCATTTTTTTGGAGAGCCTTCTAGCTAGCAACACACTGGATGAGGTAAATTGGAATGCCTACGCCCAAAAAACAATCCAAGCATCAATTGTACTAGCCACAACACGAAGGGCAATAGGAGGGGAGTCTTTGGCTACCATAGAAGAGTCGAAAAGGAAAAAACTTTCTTCCAAGGCTTCAACCATAGGTTTGGAGGAGTACTAATGGTGATAATCTAGGAGGCCCTGAGGGAGGTGGAAGAACTAGTAGAGAAACCCCATAACTGTCACTGGCCCAAGAGGAGCATCACTTCCCCACCCTAGCAAGCCCACCTATTTCACTCTCAACAGAAGAACAAGGGGAGGACAAATTCAACAAGGACTAGCATGATAAAATAGAAAGAGTTGCTAATGAGAGGGAGGCTGACCGACCCACTTAGCAGCAAGAAACTTTGAGTGAGAGGACAATTAGTGACCAACAAGGATCAAAGTGCTGAAGCTTGGGTGGGAGAAGAAAGATCACTCTTAAAATCCCCATCAAAAGAACTTGAACTACCCTTAAAGAAAACAAAGAACTGAACAGGGTGGAAGAAGAATTGAAAAGGCTTGAAGAGGAGCGTAGGAAGAAACAAGAAGAGGAGGAAGAGTGACTAAGGCAACATGGAAAGGAACATATAGCCATGGTTATTCAAAGATAAGTGGAGCAACCCTCCCAATCTTATGAATTCGCAATGATGAGCCTAGTATGATATGACATGCCAAGCACAAGTGTAGCAGTAAAAGAGACAGGACCAAGATTGGTGGTGGAAGGTAAGGGTAATGCCCCTCTATATGCAATCCCACTAGTCATGGCACCCAACACAAGAAACTACTAAAGGGGTGGTCAATGAAAGCAACATCATGGCTTGGGTGTAGTATTTAGTGAGAAAAGTACAAGAAATTGTGCACGGCCCTAGCGAAGGAGCCCTTCTTGCAAGAGCAAAGAGGCCAGCAGCAATAGTCGATGCAAAATCATGCCAAGAGCCGAAGGTACAATGTTTGGAAGTGTTAACTACTTTGGTGTCTTCAGCCATGTGCAACACTTAAGATCATGGCGAGTTGGTAAAACAACTTCAAAGACAACTTGACAAGATGACTAAGGAGAAAAAAGTTGCACTTGCAGAGCTAGAAGAAGAGAAGATTGCCTTTACAACCTACTACAATGTGGAAAAAATGAGGGTGATGATTGTCCTCAATAGGGAAATGATTGCATTGAAAGAGGCCTTAAAGGTAAGACAAGGAGAAGAAAGCTTGAAAGATCTGTATGATGAGGAAAGAGACAACCGCATAGCCCTAGAAGAAATGTGTGCCTTCAACTCCAAGGAAAATAGACACCTCAAATTGAAAAAGGAGGAGTTGAAGAGGCAAAGAGAGGAGGCATTGAAAGAGCTACATGTGGCAAAGACTCAAAGATATTAGGAGACCATGAAGGAGCTGGCAGAGTTGCACAACCAACTTCAAGTAGCTCTCCACAAACAAGCTATAATAAGAGAGCAATTAGAGCATAGAAACCAAGAGCAACAAAAAATGCAAGTATTATGGTGGGAACAAGAGCAAGTAATCGCCACTCTAGTTCATTACCAAAATCAAGGGCTAGAGAAAATGAAAGAGAAGGCAGAAGAATGGGCAGCCAAGAATGAGGATAGAGTCAAAGACTTAGCTTACTGGGGGGTTGGCCCATTTCGAGAGTGAACATCCCTTGGGGAAGAGCAAAGCTGTGACTGCCAAGATAGGAATGCTAGAGCAACAATGAACTTCTTAAAGCATAGTGTTGAATGTCACGTAATCAAGAAAAGAAGAAATGCTGGAGGAAGTAAAAAGAAAATTAGAACTAGTAAGGAAAGCGTTGCAAAACATGGACTCCATGCCAAGGCACCCAAGCCTAGCACCAACTTGGGAGTAGAGGAGCAATGAGCCCATCTAATCTGAGTTGGCTTACATCATAGTCTTTTTCTCTAAAAAGTTATCACTGTTAAGGGTCATAGATGACTGTGCCATCCTAGCATCACTTTTGCTTCCTAATCTTTCCTCAAACTTCAATGGATTATTACTCACAAAGGCCACTCCATGGGTGCTTCCCCATAGTAGCCCAAACTCAAGCATGATGACACTTTTGAGACAGTGGATAAAATAGTTGGGGCCACATGACTAACCAAAGATCCCACTAAACCATTCAAGATGGACAAAGTATAATTTGGGTTATAGGGATTCCTTGGATTAATCATCAAGTTGATGACCAAAGTTTTAATTAGCCTAATTCAACATCCAATGCTTCAAGGAAACACTCAATTAGAAACTAGAAATAATAGGTTCCTTATAGCCAAGGTTCAGAAACTGCCACTTATTAGCAACTCCCGGTAAATGCACCACCTTTCACGACCAAAAATGGGCCTAACATTGGCTCTAAGGCTTTATTTGGGCTTCTATACTCAACCAAAACACCCCACAGCCTCGGGGCCAAGAGCGTCTAGAGGGTAAACACACTAATCTAACTTAGACACACATTTTTATTTTTCATAGCCCAAAGAATCTCTTCCTGACTCTAAGCAATTGGAGTTCCCAAACAGATTAAAGACTAGTACCTCGTATCACATACATAGGGAGCACCCCTAAGTTGATAGCTATGGCCCCACTATAGCTCTCCTACACCTCGGGGATTAGCCCCAATATGCGCCATCCAAACATGTAGAATATGAAAAACATGGTCCTCTCTTTATATTCATTTTAGGAGATAATGCAATCCTTACCAAATTAGGCCTCAAAGGAGACAAACATAATATCCTACAACATGGGACTCCGCTCTCAACGGGGTCAATGATTGTAACAATAAAGTGCAATGCATCCAAGATTTTTTTTTCTAATACCATATGTGTATATAATGCAATGCAAAAGTGAATGCCTTCAAGTGCATAGACATGTAAACTTATAGATCAAATAGTAGACTGTGAACAAACAACGCAGTGTGTCATTGCTAAGGCAGCACCAAAGTAATTTGTTGTCATATCACTACACAGACATAGTGTGAAAAACCTTGGAGTGCATCATCATCCGGCTTCCTTATTAGTCTAGAGAATCAATTCCATATTATTCATTAGTGTCAATGTCTTTGAAAGTCGGTTTGAGCAATTAGATCTTGCAAAACAACAAGCTCTTGTAAGTCAAAAAATTGAATTGTTTCTACAAGCGACAAATCCTGAGCTTCAAGAGAAGATTGATGATTTGCTAGAGGATTAGACTATATATACAAGGCTTAAAGTAGAGTGGAGGTTTGTGAGGTATATTAAGGAAGCTGTTACTGCACTAATGAAAAAGCATAGAAGAAGAGAAAGAGTCAATGATGCCAGGAGGCATATTCCACGGTGGATTCCGTGAGGTTTTACGGTGGATTCCGTAAACTTAGATTACCGGGGCTCATACGCAAAGAGGATTCTTTGTGCGAGAAGTTGATGGGGACGCCTGTCCTTTTCGGGCGTTTCATTAATTTAGTGTGTACATGGGTGATTCCATAGCGGGTGATTCCGCAAAATGCATATTAAATTAATAAACGTTTATGAGTTTAGAGTGCGCACTCGTAATAAATTAAGGTTAGGATTTATTTCTAACCAGTTGATTTATTTATGTAGCTGAAGACTGCTAGGTATTCACTTTTGTCGGTTTAATTGTGTTATTTTACTAACGATTGTGAATGCTTCAGTTGATGTGTAGAGATAGCAGCAGTGGCGGAGGAAAGCATTGGAGTCTAGCGGGTTTCCGACCTTTGGACTATATTTTGATAGGCGCCACGCCTATATTTTGATTATGTCTATAGAGACATCGATTATTTATTATTATTTTGTATGCGCTTATGCGCCTGGATATGTTATTTTTATTTGGACATTGAGATTGGGCGTGCCAGACTCTCTGGGCACCGTCCATTAGCTTTATTTTCCTATTTTTGGTAGAAAGCAAACTCAAAAGCTAAAAGCTTGTCATATTTTTGTAATTGGGCTATTTTTGAGCATAAAGATTGGAAATATACATTAAATACATGCTTTGTGAAGCGCTCACACAAGGCATGGGGGAGATTCAACCCAATTTGTCTCTTGTCTCATGTCGTGCTTGCTTTTACATTGGTTTTTGTGCTAAAAAGTAGAGTACTTTGTTCTTGGGGACCTTTGGGAATTCACTACGTGAGCTACCTGCGTCCGATCTGCGCACCAGTGGTATCAGAGCGGAGCAGAGATCAAGGGCTTCCAATCGCTACCAATCTCGGGCGAAGGCGGAGCTCCAGGAACAAACGGCCTCTACAGTCAATCTCGTCGCGAACCGTCGATACAGGCAGACTTCTGGCGATCAAGAACCCCTGTTTCCACTCTCAGATCGCGAAGGACCACTCTCTGTCGGCGGAGGACCACTCCCTCATCTCCATGAACAAGTCGTGATAAACAGTAAGAAAGCCATAACTCTATCTTCAAAAAGCTTAGTGTAAAGGCTTAATACAAAGCTTGAGAAGCTTAACAAGCTTCTAACCAACAAATCGATCAGAAAGGGAAGGCCCGAAAATTGCGCGCAGTGAAAACGGCCCCCCCCCCTCCACGAAATCACGACGTGCTGTCCTCTTTCTTAAGCTTATTAGCTTAAGCTTATCTAATTAAGCTTAAGCCATACTATACTCTGCAAGTTCTACTGGGCAGACAAGTCTGCAAACTCTCGGTCACGCACTCCAGAAGACAAGTTCCGTAAGTCACTTGGAATCAAGTCCCGCAAGTTCTGCAAGTCGGCTAAGTCCAGCAAGTCTACAACTCTGCAAGTCTGTTAAGTCTGCAACTCTGCAAGTCAGACTAAATCAGAACTGACTAATGCACGAAACTCCTAGAAGACTTGTTCGTTTGCAAAAACTCTGAACTGGAAAGTTGTTCGCAGCAAGCTGTTTTACCTATCTACAAGTTCGTTGAAGTACTTTCAGCAAACGGAGACAGAAATATTTCAGAATTTCTGAAAATTAAAGAAGAAAATACCCAAAAAAATACATAGCCTTGTAACCCCAAATTTGAGCTACGCTCATCCCGCTAACTGATTTTGAGTGAGAAAGGTTTGTTGAGTTTTACAGGATGACTACCCCACATATGGATGATCCTATGGCTGAAGACGACCTACCCGAGCCTACCATGGAACAAAAGCTGGATCTTATCATGTTACAATTGGACGAAGAGCGAAGAGCTAGGCAAGCCTTGCAAGCGCAATTGACAAAGCTACAAGGAGCGTCCACTGATAAAGAAGAACCCCAAGCTGAAGATCTGATTCGCCGTACCATCGACGCTACTCTTGAAGCACAAACCATTCGCAAGGAATCCAAGATAAGTAAACGAAGTTTCAAGTTTCGCACTTTCAATGGCATAAGAGAAGGAAAGACTGTTTTATCATTCATTAGCCAGTTTGATGACTATTTCCATGAGGAAACTTATCCTGAGAAAGATAAAATCAAGTGTGTTACTAATCATCTGATAGATAGAGCATCACTTTGGTGGACTGTAGTCCGCAAGAGCATAGAATGTCCTGCTACATGGGAAGATTTTAAGAAGAAGTTCATGCAAAATTTCCTACCACCGCAATTTCATGAGAAGGCTATCAAGCAATGGGATTTACTTCAACAACGCGACCGTGAGCCTATTCCACAGTATACAGAGCGTTTTTGTAATGCACTCCTACAGCTACGCATGCTTGAAGACGTACCAGAAACGACCCATAAGCGGAAGTACATGTCTGGACTTCTTGGACATTACTACGCTGAGGTGAATATGTTCAAGCCTGCTACCCTTGAAGATGCCATCTCCTTAGCTCACGACACTGAAGATAAGTTACGTGGAAGAGACCGACGACCACAACCATTCCAAGCAAACGGTAATTATGGATCTAAACAATTCAATTCAAATTTCAGAAGGTTTAATCCAGGTCGTTTTTCATCACCATCTTTCCGCAAGAATTGGCCTAAACCACCCGCATTACCATCCATTGTCAATCCAAATCCTAAGCCTATCCAACAAGCAAATCCAAATATACCCAGACTCCCAGCCATTGCAAATAATGTGACCAAAGCCAAGCCCATCGTATGCTACAAGTGCCACCAGCCAGGCCATCTCGCAGCAAATTGTCATTCAAAGAAGCCATCAGCACATATCAACTACCTTGGAGCTATGGACGAAGAAGAGCATGAGGATATGCCGGATTTCACTGAAGAAGAAGATGATCCTACTACTACTTCCGACACTTTACCAGGTATGCCTACTTTACATTCATTGTTGACTATGAATGTATGGTACATGGAAAAGAAAGAATTATATTGCATGATGACGGTAGTACGCATGACTTTATTTCAGCAAAATTGGTAAAGGAATTAAAATTACATACAGTACCTACGCATTATCGCATAAAAGCTGCATTTTTAGGCACTAGGTACAATGGCACACAAGAAGTTCAAGATTTAGAAATTCAAATCGGTCCATATATTGAAAGAAGAAATTTCTTAGTTGTCCCATTACAGTCTAGCGACATTATTCTAGGAATGCCATGGAGACACCAACATAATCCCAATATAGATTATTCTACACACACAATGAATATAAATTTTCAAGGAAAATCTATTACATTATTTGGTATGCATGCATCTCATATGTTTCCACTGCTTTCGCATACTCAAGCAAAACGTGCACTACGCAAGAACACTAAATCATATCTCATTTGGGTAAATGAATTGCACACAAAGGAAAATCATATGCACCCTAGGCATAAGGAATTTCTTGCATATTTTAAGGATTGTTTTGCAGAAGACCTACCACCAGGTTTACCTCCATCACGTCCAGAAGACCATAAGATTGACCTAATACCTGGCACACAACCACCTTGCAAAGCTCCATATAGGCACAATCAAATAGAGCAAAAAGAAATCCAGACTCAAGTAGAAGAATTACTAAATAGAGGTTTAATTCGACCTAGCAGTTCCCCATTCGGTGCACCTGTGCTCCTAGTCAAGAAAAAGAATAATACTTATCGGATGTGTATTGACTACCGAGCATTAAACAAGATCACTGTAAAGAATAGGTATCCTATACCTAGAGTTGATGACCTTATGGACAAACTGCAAGGATCTTCTATATTTAGTAAAATTGACCTTAAATCTGGATATCATCAGGTGAGGTTAGATAGATCCGACATATTTAAGACTGCATTCAGGACACAGTTTGGCCATTACGAATTCTTAGTTATGCCATTCGGATTAACTAATGCACCTGCTACTTTCAGTAGAATGATGAACCGTATTTTTCTAAAATATCAATATTGTGTGATTGTTTTCTTTGATGATATTTTAGTGTTCAGTCAAAGTAAAAAAGAGCATTATGAGCATTTATCATTAGTTTTTCAATTACTGAAAGAAAATCAATTGTTTGCAAATCCTGACAAGAGTGAATTCTTTAAGACAGAAATAGAATATCTAGGTCATATTGTATCAAAAGAAGGAATAAAAGTTGATCCTAAGAAAATTGACGCAATATTGCATTGGCCTGTTCCTAAAAATGTACATGAATTACGCTCATTCCTTGGTCTTGCTAGTTTCTATAGGAAGTTTGTACGTAATTTCTCATTACTTGCTTTACCACTGACCAAACTTCTTAAGAAAGGCATTGTTTATCAATGGACTGAAAACCAGCAGAAATCCTTTGATTTACTCAAACGTGCATTGACCAATGCCCCTGTTCTACAATTGCCTGACTTTAACAGACCATTCTTTTTAGTTATGACCGATGCTAGCGGATTAGGAATAGGAGCCGTGCTAATGCAAGACAACCATCCAATAGCATATTCTAGTTCTAAGCTGAAACCCTCTGAGCTTAAATATTCCACTTATGACAAGGAACTCTTAGCAGTTGTACAAGCATTAAAACAATGGAACCATTATTTAATGGGTTCAGACTTCATGATAAAGACCGACCAGCAAAGCATTAGACATCTACTTAGCCAACCCCAAATTTCTGACCGTCATATCAAATGGGCTTCATTCATTCAAAGTTTCCATCCTATCATCCAATACCAACCTGGAAAAGAAAATGTAGTTGCTGATGCATTGAGTAGAAGACCTGCAATTCATAATATTTCTATCATATCTTTTGATTCTTTGATTGCTATGAAAGACACATATCACCAGGATATTACTTTTCATTCTGATTGGCAAAAATTAGTTCAAAATAATTTCATTCCTGTTGATTCATTGTCATATAATGATGGATTCATGTTCTTTGAAAAGAGACTGTGTGTTACTATTCCATTCCGATCTTTTGTTTTGAATGAAATTCATTGTCCCCCATATCAAGGTCATAGAGGTATCATCTCTACATTACGCATGTTAACTGAAGATTTTTATTGGCCGCATATGGATGCAGATGTATCTAATTTTGTTTCAGAATGTCTGATTTGTCAAAGAATAAAGAGACATCATGGTAAACAGTATGGACTATTAATGCCTTTATCTATTCCATCTAAACCTTGGGAACATATATCTATGGATTTCATTACTGGCTTACCAAATACTAAATCTAACCATGACATGATTTGGACAATTGTAGATAGATTTAGTAAGCAAGCATATTTCATTGCATGTAAGAAAACTTTAACAGCATCACAAGCAGCACAATTATTTTTGAAAACTGTTTTTACTAACCATGGATTGCCGAAAGTGATTATTTCAGATAGAGATTCTAGATTTTGTAATAATTTCTGGATTACACTGTTTGCAAATCTAGGCACAAAGATTGATTTCTCATCTGCATTTCATCCAGAAACAAATGGACAAACAGAAGCCACAAATAGCACTATTTTAGATCTTTTACGTGCATACACTATCTCTAAACCTCAGACATGGGATACTCATTTACATTTATTACAATTTGCATATAACAATACACCGCACACATCTACAAAGAAAGCACCTTTTGAAGTTATTTATGGATATAGATTATCTACACCTGTTGCATCTTTGTCTAATAGAATACAAAGTGCCGATGATATTGCTGTTATGCATAACACTATTTTTGATGAAGTAAAGGATATGATTGCTAAAGCCCAACAATCATATACCAAACAAGCCAACAAGAAAAGACAAGCCATGAATTTCAAAGTTGATGATTATGTTTGGCTTAGAATAGAAAAGCGTAGACTGCAAAGTGTAGATAGACATCCAGTTGTTAAATTAGCCCCTAGATTCTACGGACCATTTAGAATCATTCATAAGATTAATGACAATGCATTCAAGTTAGAATTGCCATCTCATTGGAAAATTCATAATACCTTTCATATTAGTTTATTGAGACCATTTAGAGGACAATTACCTATCCACCCTGTCTATGAAAACCCACCTTTACTAGAAGAAGAGACTGAAATACTTGAACCAGAAGCCATTATAGACACTGATTACATGACCACTAGAACTGGCCGAAGGTACTCTAGATACCTCGTGAAATTTAAGAACCATCCTGTAGAAGAAGCACAATGGATGCACGCTAGAGACCTAAATGCTTTCCCCACTCTGTTAGCTCCACATTGAGCTAATAGCAATTGAGGTCAATTGCTATCCCACCCCGGGGGTATGATGCCAGGAGGCATATTCCACGGTGGATTCCGTGAGGTTTTAAGGTGGATTCCGTAAACTTAGATTACCGGGGCTCATACGCAAAGAGGATTCTTTGTGCGAGAAGTTGATGGGGACGCCTGTCCTTTTCGGGCGTTTCATTAATTTAGTGTGTACATGGGTGATTCCATAGCGGGTGATTCCGCAAAATGCATATTAAATTAATAAACGTTTATGAGTTTAGAGTGCGCACTCGTAATAAATTAAGGTTAGGATTTATTTCTAACCAGTTGATTTATTTATGTAGCTGAAGACTGCTAGGTATTCACTTTTGTCGGTTTAATTGTGTTATTTTACTAACGATTGTGAATGCTTCAGTTGATGTGTAGAGATAGCAGCAGTGGCGGAGGAAAGCATTGGAGTCTAGCGGGTTTCCGACCTTTGGACTATATTTTGATAGGCGCCACGCCTATATTTTGATTATGTCTATAGAGACATCGATTATTTATTATTATTTTGTATGCGCTTATGCGCCTGGATATGTTATTTTTATTTGGACATTGAGATTGGGCGTGCCAGACTCTCTGGGCACCGTCCATTAGCTTTATTTTCCTATTTTTGGTAGAAAGCAAACTCAAAAGCTAAAAGCTTGTCATATTTTTGTAATTGGGCTATTTTTGAGTATAAAGATTGGAAATATACATTAAATACATGCTTTGTGAAGCGCTCACACAAGGCATGGGGGAGATTCAACCCAATTTGTCTCTTGTCTCATGTCGTGCTTGCTTTTACATTGGTTTTTGTGCTAAAAAGTAGAGTACTTTGTTCTTGGGGACCTTTGGGAATTCACTACGTGAGCTACCTGCGTCCGATCTGCGCACCAGTCAATGAACTCCAAGCAGTAGATAGAACCTTGGAACAAATAGTTTGCCATTATTTAATTGAAGCTCGTAAGCAAGGTTGCGTGTATCTAGTTTGCCCACTGTTATAGGAGAAACAGTTGATGTATCCAGTAAGCTAGCCACTTGTGTGGCTAACCCTATGGTTGCACCTACTATTCCTAATATTAGGGAGAAAGATGTATTAGATGAATTGGTCAAAGGCATGCGGGATCTTCACTTGAAGGTTGCAAAATTGGATGAGAAAGGACAAGAGGAAGGGGACGGGTAGTAGCCCCTAAACCAAGGAAAAGATGTATGTGGTGTGATAGTTTGCAACATGAAAGGAAGGATTGTGCTACTTATCAGGAGGCCTTGGCATGAAAGCTCATCTTTTGGAAAGATGGCAAGATCCATGCACAAGAAATGGGATTGCCTCTTGCTTTGAATTTTGGAAAGGGAGGTATGCAAAAGTTTTTGTTGGCTGTTCAAAATGCTTATGTGATTGTACATGCTACTACTTTTGGTTTGCAATTGGATAGAATGCTTGGCCAAGTGATGTTTGAAGGCTACAATATGAACACATGCTTTGTATGTAGAGCTGAAAAAGAGAAAAGTTATTGCTAGTGAAATATCTCATGCAATAGGGCAAAACAATCATGACCAAAATTTATCATTTCAGCCCACCCTCCTCTCATATGGATTAAGCCATGTGAATAGGGTGTAGAGAGGAGAGAAAGAATGAAATTAGATGTTTTCATTCCTTGCGTCATATCATGCATGCATTGAAGCCCTCAACATGTAGATCGGGGGGGATATGCCTTCCATCTTTGATCAATCGGCCCGATTGAAAAGCTATAATCATCCAAATAGAGGGGGCATTAAAAAAACTACACCCTCCTCCCCTCCCATGATGAGAAAACATTTTTAAACAAATCCCTTGGCTTAATCATCAACCTTAGAAGTTAATCAGTTCACTTTTTGCATGTTTACACTGCGTGAAAGTGGTTTTGACCTGGTCGGAGGACCAAACAAGCTCGAAATCGCAAACAGACTAGACGCTTGGCTTGGTAGCATTGAAATCTATCAACTTGACCTCCTTCATGCACTTTGTGGCTCCCAAATCTAGTAGTCGCTTTATAACGTGAAACCTTGCAGGGATTAAATGGGGGGTCAAATGGACTCTGATTGATGAACGGAGACTTGCCTTGGGTTCCTATCATCAAAATGCATCTAGGAAAACTCAAGCTCCTTGATCCGTTCTTGACTTATTTTCCATGAAAAATTGATCTTTTTTGCCTCTTGGGCCACTTTTGCACTCAAAAAATAGCCTCAAAATCTAGCTCTTAGAAAATCACTTTGTTAGAAGACCCTTTGTGAGAAGATCTAAAGGATTATCATCAGTGTGTACCTTGACAAGGTCAATGTTCTTACTATCAAGTACTTCCCTAATAAAGTGATACTTCACTTGTATGTGCTTTTTCCTTGCATGAAAGATAGGATTCTATGCTAACCTAATAGTACTCTGACGATCATAGTGGAGGATAGGAACCTTTATAATGCCAAGCTCTCCAACCAGATATGAAAGCCATAAAGTCTCTTTGCATGCCTCAGTGGTGGCAACCACATTCTCTGACTTTGTGGTAGACAGTGTAACACACTTTTGTAGCCTAGATATCCAAGAGACTAATCCTCTTGTGAAGGTAAATACATACCTTGAAGTAGACTTCCTATAATCTAAATGACTAGCATATTCTACATATGTAAAGCCAACGACATATGCCTTCTAGATGCACAAATCCTTTGCACCCTTGAGGTATCGCATGATACCCTTCATTGCTTCCCAATGCTCCAGGGTGTGCCATGTACTTGCTAACCACTCCCACTGCAAATGCTATGTCAGGACGTGTAGCAACCATAACATATATCAAGCTACCAATAGTTGAAGCATAGGAAATCTTGGCCATTTCAACCTTTTCATCATCAGATGTATGGTTGTCCTCTACACTGACTTTCACATATGGAGGCAATGGAACCTCGATTGCTTTCCCCTCTCCATATTGAAACTCTATAAAATCTTGAATACATACTCCATGATTAGCCTCACCAAGATGCTTCATGTCAAATCTACTATGTAGGCTTTGCTTCAAGGTATCCAAGCATGAACATCCCTTCCTACACAATCAGCATGTTATCCACATACGAAACCAAGATAATCAGGCTACCATTTTCTATTGCCTTCTTGGTGTGTATAAAGAGTGATCCACTTGGCTCTTGTTAAAACCTTGAGATTGCATGAATGTATCAAACTTATGATACCATTCTCGAGGTGCCTATTTCAATCTATACAAACTCTTGTTGAGTTTACATACTATCTTCTCTTTTCCCTTTTCCCACAAAACCCTTAGGGTATTGCATATGGTTAACCCTCAGAATGAACAAGGTGGAATATCCAAAAAATCTAAAGCAGAAGATGAAGGTGCGCCAAGAAAAATATGGAAACACAAGAAGCACAGAAGAGTCCTAAATCAAGGAGAAAGGTGTACAAGAAAAAGCACAAGACAATACTTTTGTAAAAGAGCGCAAGGCACATCATGATTTATTTTAAGAGCACTGTACAAATTGTAAAGGTAGATGGGTGGTAGGAAGGAAGCTAGGAAGATAGGAGAACAATGGAAAAAAAGGGCCTGGCCAGCCATGTAAAAAGGGGATGATCACCTAAGGGAAAGAGGGTTTTGTATATAAAGTTCAAAAAGTGAATGAGAGTTCATTCTTTGGTGTGTGGCAAAGTGGACTCTTCTTCTGCTTCTCTTCTTCTCTTGCTTGCTTACAAGTGCTTGAGGGAGGGAGTGTGAGTGAGTGAGAGAGTGAGTGTGTGAGGGTGAGGGATCTTGAAGGTGAAGCCCTCCACCATCTCCTCTCTTCTTCTTCTTCTTCTCTTCTCTTCTATCATCTCGTGCATGGCTATGGAGGACGAGGATTGAGGATGCTTGAGTGTGCATCACGAATCATGGAGCTATCGGAGTGCTTGAGAGAGGAAGCAACTCAATCGGGCATCAAGGTAAGCTCACTACACTCGTAGAGAAGGATAGCATGTTGGCTATGTGAGAGGTAGCCATTAGTGCTCACTTGAAATGCTTGTCTATGGGTCTTGGTGGTTATCACCTCTACATTTTGGTTCTATTGCTAGGACAACAGATTCAAGCTTGAGCGCTTGTGTGCTTCAAATCGAGCATCGAAGTAAGGGTTTCATCCCCAAATTGGAGCTTGAGATAGATAGGAGGTTTTGGGTTTTTAATCCATCTACAAGTAAGTATTGTTGGTTTTTGATGATTAGTTGAGTAGGAGAAATAATTTCAGTACTTTGCTTTTGGTTTTTTTTGCATTTAGAGAGAGTAGGATAGGAGGGAGAAATCAGAGTGGAAAGCTTAGGGTTTGCTACTATAAAACATGCATGAACATGGCACTAACATGGAAAAAATGAAAAAAAAGAGTCCTCGCATGCGTCGAAGTCGCAAGGGGAGTGATCAGGAAGGCAAAGGTTTAAGGCCCTAGGTGACCATGGAAAGCCTCATTGCAGTCCTAGCTTTGTGTGAGAAAGAGAGAAAGAGAGAGAGAGAGAGAGAGAGAGAGAGAGAGCTTGCAGGTCACGAGTCTACTTCGGATCGATCGAATCGTGTTGGAGCTTTCGTCAAGATTCAGGTATAGGATGCCCTTGGCCTACACCCCTGCTTGATTCTTGGAAGTTTTTGTAGGTGGTGGGAACATTAGAGTGGATATTTTTGGCAAAACATGATTGACGCACGTTTTCGACCGATGGAATTAGACATTTTTTGCAATGTCAGATTCCCAGAATTGGACTCGAACAGTTCGATTCTCAGAATCAAACTCAAAGAAGCCCATCTAGTTTGATCGGATATACCCATCCAATTTTGAAAATTGGACCAACTCATAATTAGTCACACCACCTCTGTTCAATTTCAAGAATCAGACGAGAAGAAATCGAACAACACCACCTTGTATGATTGAATGGTTGCATGTTTGATTGCAACAATCGGACCACAAAACTAGACCCAATGACCTGTTCGATCGGACATACATTCAAATTAGACCAAGCACCCTTGTCCAATTCTGAGAAATTGGACATATCACAATCAGATCAACTCAAGCCATCCGATCAGACACACCTTGTCCTATTGTGACAATTGAACTTGACCTTGTTCGATTCTTAGAATCGGACACTGGTAAGTCGGACGTCCGATTTTCAAAATCAGACACTAGTAAATCTCACACAACTTGAGAGAGAAAATCTAGACATTTGACAAACCCCGACCAATGAGAAGCGTGACCCGCTTTGAGAGAATCCACTGAACGCCTCACAGGTATTTACAGACCTAGAAATTGCAATCGAACATTCATGAATTGTGCAACAATGCGTTTTTGCAAGCTTGACGTGTCTAATGTTGTGGGATGGTTGTAAGACCCTAAGTTGACCCTAAACAAGCTAAACAGAATATCACAGCAAAAAACCCTATAAGTAGGTGAGGAAAGGTAGAAACAAAACACACAACCCTATCAAGCCAGCCCATAAACAAGAGCGCTAGAGCTACGCAACCACTTGTTTTCTTGCTCACTATGATTTCTAGCACGCAAAACACACTTGAAGAGAGCAAAGAGCTTGGTTGCGCACAATGCATAGAAAGGAATACACCTACACACGCATGCATAGAGTGAGGGTAAGTTGAGGACTGGTTGCAATTAACAAGGAACTCAATCAGACATAAGACCTTGAAGGAACCCACCAATAGGAGAAGATCCCAAGACCCTTCTATCCCCAAAAGTAGGACCAAACGAGGAACGCAATTAAAGAGCTAGATAGTGAGGATCGAACACTATTGGGAAAGTGGATTTACATGACCTCATCAACGTGATCAACAACTTGGTGCAATAGGAAGTCCTAGACATGGAAGATGGCAACTCATGCCATAGAAGCAATGGGGACCTTGACCTAGGAGACTTTCCTGACGCTATCTAGCAGTTATTGAACAAATACAATGCTCAAACATGACTAGAACACCGCGCTAGACTTGTAGAGGACATCATAACAGATCTCAAGGAGGAGAGGAAGATGGCATGCAGGGGTCTACAAGGCCTAGCCACATACAACCAAGGCCAACAAACTAGGAGCTTGCACTAGAGCATGAAAATGCGAGAGATCCAGAGAGTGCTAGCCCTAGTAGGCATAAATCAGTCAAAGAGTGAGAGAGCACTAGAAGGAGACCTCACATTGATGGAGCTCTTGACAAAGCGGCTATTAGATAACATGGAAGCAGAGTAGAGCAGAGTGCTGCAGAATTAGCAACATCGCTGCTAGCGAGGTTAGGAGTCAACCAAGGCTTTAAGAGCCAATAAAAAATTCATGTGGTGGCGAAGCAGCTAGACAAATACCAAGAAAATGACAACCCATACAACTTTGTGGAGTAGCTCGAGTAGGTCTGCGAGGCCAATGGCCTCACCGATCCTACTTAACGCTCCCAAGCTTTTGGACTATGCTTAGGTGATAAGGACCGGACCTGGTACACGAGTTTGGATGCTGTAGAGTGTGCCAATTTCAATGACTTGAAAAATCTCTTCATTAAGGGATTTTCTAAACCTGGGTACTTCGATAACCTACTAGTGCGACTAATGAATATCAAGCAGAGAGAGAAAGAGGATATTTGAGATTATGTGACCCATGTGAGGAGCCTCTTCAAGAGAATCCCTATGGGTGAGAGACCAACCGAAAGAGCGGTATCCACGGTATTCATTGACGAAATATGAAGTGAAGAGCTCTACAAAGCCTTGGTCTGCAACTCAAGCTTGCAGCGAGATGCACTGGCAAGGGTCTTTGAAGAAGCTATTAGAGTGGATGACCAACTCAAGGAAAGAAGCTCCAGAGGCTCAAATCGAGAAGAGTCTAGTGCTAGGAGTTCTGAGAGGGCCTCAACGCCGAGTGAGAGAGTAGGCCCAAGTGCGTAGGACAAAGGGAAGGGCACTGATTCGGGACAAGAGCTAGTAGAGATTAGGATGGACATAGCCAAACTGCAGGAGATGATGAGACGACCAACGCACCCACACGTCCAATGCATGCATTGTGGCAGAAACCACTTATTAGCCGAGTGTCACCCTAGGTCACAACCTTGTGCTAAGTGTGGTAGGTTTGGCCATGATGCCATGCATTGTTGACTACCTCGGAGACTTCCATACCCCCAATCTTACGGTCAACCCTACCTTGCAAACAGGCCACCAAACTTCTTTGGAAGGGAAGCCCCATTGGCCCTCCCTGTGCCTAATGATGCTAAGCAGTCCATCCCTAGAATGGAGATAAATCCTACAGGTATCCCTAGACCACCTAGACTCTATGTGATCTATCCACCGAGTGATATTCTAGTCCACTATGTGGACGAGCCTAGTGGTGCGATGAGCCTTATGTAAACCCATACGTATCATATGATGAGGAAGGCAATGCAGTCCTTATGGACTACCGACCAGTACCAATGATGGCATTAGGTAGAGGGAGAGGCAGAGACCTAAGAGCATAGACCCAAGGGCCAATCTTGTGTTGGACTTGTGGTCACCCTGGACACATTTCTTCGCGCTACCCCAAGAGGGAGCAAGCAAGTAGAGATAAGGCTGACCTGAGATGCGTTGAGTGTGGATTCACTCATCTCTTTGTCGATTTTCCTAGGAGGAGGCCATCCTCTAGTTTGGCAAATGAGCCATCAATTTCATTGGGGTTGTTTGGTGTTGAGACATTTGATGGGGAGGCCACGCCTATCCCATTGCATGTCATGACCCGTGCGCAGATGAAGTAGACTGGCACATCATTGCCAGGGCCTAGCAACCTTGATGCAACCTCAGTTGGAAAGAAGAGTCGGAGATGAAGGAAGAAAAGACCAAATGCTAAGGTCACCCTCAAAATTGAAAGTGCCACAACATTGCATGTTGGAAGGAAATTCATTGACATAGAGGAAGAAATATCGGCTCCGCGGATGGCTAAAAAGGGAAGTGCTAAGGTCGGGAAGTACCCCAACCCAAAGCGCCAACTCGAAGCCATCAAGAAGATGAACGAGTGGGTGAGGGAGGCCCAATAGCACTTAAAAGATGCTGAGCCCATACTATAAGACACGATTAATGATCTCTCAAGCATAAGCACGCCAGTCTCTCTCCCACAACCAAAATCAAGGGAGCCAATGGCACCACAAGTAGGGCCGCCTAGACAAAGTCCAAATGCTCCAAGCCAGCAAACCATCCACGGCTATTGGCCAAGAACAACAGAGTTAGGAGAGAGGCAAGTGGCTAGCAACCTCCTTAATACATTGGTGACCAACCCTGTGACTCTAAGCTTAGGATATTTGCTTAGGTAGTATCCAATGCTATGGCAGGAGTTGAAACAGTGGGTCGAGGAATCAGATGAGCCAATTACCATAGACTTTCCTGAGCATGCCATAGAAATGCAAATACCGAGTCTGACGCTGCACTCCATGCCTAAATCCTTGCACATCAATGCTTTTTGGGAAGGTACAAAAATGCATGTAGTCCTGCGAGTCCTAGATCTAGGGGGTGTCACAAGAAAGTGAATCGTAGACATGGGGGCAGGAGTGAGTGTGCTGAGCCATGCAATACTCCAAACTTGGGGTAACCCACCAGTCAAGTCTACTAGGTTTAATGTCACACTGGCTAACAGAATGAAGGTAAAGCCATTCGAAGTGTTGAAAAATTGGCTAGTGAAGATCTTAGGAATTCAATTCTCTGTTGACTTTATAGTCATGAAGGGAGTGGACTACGACATCCTACTAGACCGACCTTGGATGCTCGACCCTAGATGTGCAATGGTAGAGTCATAGAAGATTGAGGCAATGGTCTCATCTTCTTAGGCAATCGAACAGAGGCTATAAGAGTAGAGATGGACACTTGAAAAACTACACTGGTTGACCTAGGTGCCATCTCCTCCATGTTGAAGGATGACGGCCAGATTAGGGGATCCTATGGGGCCCTTACCAAGTATATCCCTTGCCTTGAGGACGAGCGAGACTGGATGCATGTTCTTGCTACCATCAACCTGCCATTCTTGGACACGGAGGAGTACAAACAAGCCATCAAGCAACTGGCGAGCCCAAGGACACACCTTCAATGTCAGTTTTCATGGTGACTAGAAGCCTACATGAAAGACCCAACCCTAGTGCATTCCAAGTCCTGAACAATAGACAAGAGCTCCTGGAGATCCTAGGGTACTTGATTGACAAGTTGGCTGGCAATCCAGCAATGAAGCTTATGCCACTTCAAGATCTCTTAGAAGATCCTGAATGGTGATAGTCCAAGGTACACGATTTAAACTTGAGGTACAATTGGGATTTAATCCTAGACCACATCAAGAAGAGATATATCAAAACTTGGAGAATGATGTGCAACTGGATAGAGACACCTCTGACGAAGAATACGAGGACTATTGTTCCTTCAGTGATGAGAGCAAAAGGGAAATCAATATTATAGCATATGACATTGGGGGATGTATAATCGAAAAAATAAGAGTGGACCTCAAACCACGCAAGCAAATCACCCTTAGAGTAGAGAAAGGAGTCAAGTACAATGACTACAATCGAACTTGGTCGGAGCACACATGCACAATTGACTATAAGCAAGATGGCCTAACCCAACTGAGTGACACCCGAGTGACGCACCATTGCTACGAACGGACTCACCTTATGAGCTATGACCACCCAAAGAGTGCCCCTCTTCTAGCAAAGATGAAGAGTTTGATTCTGAGTTGAAAGCTAGCTCAGATAGTGATCCTGAAATACCTCGACCTCCCAAGACTAGATGCACTAAGGGGTAGCTACCTGTCCACCTAAGACACCGACGATTAAGGGAGGAACGATGGAAGGTGCCTAAAGAAATGTAGACAGAAGAGCAGTGAGAATCACAAGACCTGCCAAAGTGATTCACAAAGTTCAAAAAGGGAGATAGGGTGGTGATCTTGTTGGGAGCCAAACAACAGGGGCAAGCAAGCAAACCAATCGAGGGACCTGCCAAGGTCAAAGAGGTCAATTTAGCTAGGGAAGGGGAGATCCCACTACTTGTCTTTATAGCTGATGACTTGGTGAGCAAGATGAAGCAAGTCTCGTTACTCTCTTGCAAGAGTATATAGACGTCTTTGCTTGGTCCCTAGAAGATCTCAAAGGGGTAGACCCGAGTGTGGTGACTCACAACATACCCATGACACTTGACGCAACAATGGTCAAGCAATGAACATATCCCATGAATCCAAAGCATGCCCATGCCATCAAGGAAGAAATTGATAAGCTAATGAGAGTAGGATTCATCTACGAAATTGAACACATGGATTGGGTTTTTCCCATAGTCATCATGTTAAAGAAGAATGGAAAGATTAGAGTGTGTGTCAATTACAAGAAGGTAAACGCATCTACGAAGAGAGATAACTACCCACTACTATACATCAAGCACATGCTCAAGAGAGTGGCTGGAAAATAGGCTTACAATTTTCTGGACGGTTTCTCTGGATACAATTAGGTGCAAGTACATCCTAACGATAGGCATAAGACCACATTCGCCATTGAATGGGGAGTCTTTGCATACATAGTCATGCATTTTGGGTTGACTAACGTGCCGGCCACCTTCCAATGACTGATGTGTACAATATTCAAAGAGATGTTGAGGAAGGAGTTAGAGGACTTCGTGGATGACTTGTGTGTTCACTCTACTTGGAGAGAACACTTAGACAGGTCTTTGAATGATGTCGATTATACCATCTCTCGTTGAACCCCTTGAACTGACAGTTTTGGGTGAAGCATGGATGGATCCTAGGACATGTGGTGTGGAAAAATGGCATTGCCATAGATTTCTCAAGGATCAGGGTCATTGTTGACCTTCCACCCCCAACTAATTACAAGGGCGTTCAGTGCTTCTTAGGACATGCAGGGTATTAGCGACAGTTTGTGTTGAACTATGCATTGATTGCTAGACCTCTATGCAAGATGTTGATCATATTTGAATGGATTGAGGAATGCCAACGCGTGCATGTGGAACTAAAAGAGGCTCTGACCATGGCACCAATTCTATGAGCCCAGATTGGGCACTCACATTCCATGTGCATGTTGATGTGGATTACCCAATGAGCTTTGCTAGCAGACAACTCACTGAGACCGAAATGAAATACTCAAAAATGGAGAGAGAGGGCTTGGCCATGGTGTTTGTTGTAAATAAATTTCAGTATTATCTTCTGGCTATGCCTTTTACCTTTTTTGTTGACCATCAAGCCTTGTTGTATCTAGTTAATAAACCCTGCGCTATTGGACGCATCGCTAGATGGCTACTTCTGCTTTTGGATTTTGATTTCTCCATGGTGATGCGTAAAGGGAAGCAACATTACATGGTTAACCATATGTCTCGCATTCCCACAAGAGAACCCACTGGACAAGGCATTGTAGATGAACTGCCAGATGCACATCTATTCAGCTTGTCCAACGAAAGGGATTTATTTAGAGCCAACATCACACCGTATTGGGTAGATGACAAAGTTCAAGTGCTTGAGCACGAACTACTAGAACAACCAATAAAAAAAGGCACGACTTAGGCAGCTCATTCTGAAGATCCAACCTTATCAGTTGATAACAGGCCAACTCTACATGTTGGGAAATGATGGGTTACTGCATAGATGAGTGTGTGAGCATGAGATGCATGACGTACTAATAGAAGCACACAATGGAATCGCATGAGGAAATTTTAGCGGAGATGTGACAGCCACGCAAAGGGCTGCAGTCCCAATTGTGGTAGCCTACTCTCTTCCGAGATGCAGCATGATTTGTGAAGCATTGTGATGAGTGCCAATGAATTAAAGTCCCCATCCGTAAAGATCACATGGATCTAACCTCACAATTGTCACACGATAACCCTTTGAGAAATGGGGGATTGACTTCATTGGACCCATTAGTCCTGTGGCACAGTATTCACAAGCCAAATACATCATCGTGGCCATTGATTATCTAACAAAATGGGTAGAAGCACGAGCTACGAGAAAAAATGATGCTAGGACCACTGCCAAGTTCCTATGGGAGAGTAGGTGATCTCATGCTTCAGGTTGCCCCATCGAACACATTTCATCAACAAAGTGAAAGCTCACCTCCTGTCCTCCTTCCTAATCATCCAATATTTGCTTTATTACTCTCACGAAAATGGTCAAGCTGAGTCCACAAATAAAATCTTAGTAAATGTCCTAACCAAAGTTATCTCTTCCTCACGTAGTGATTGTGATAACAAGTTGATGGTGGCCTTGTGGGCCTATTGCATGGCTTACAAGATGGTTGTAGTATAGACCCCCTTTAGGTTGATTTATGGTACAGAGGTAATTCTACCCTTAGAGTTCTTCGTACCTAGCCTCAGGATAGCCCTCCAAGAAAGATGGGATGAGAAGGAGGCATGGACGGAATGCCTAATTGAGCTTGAATGCTTATCGGAAACCTGGCTTCTAGCCACCCATGCATTAATATGCGAGAAGGCAAGACACAAACACTGGTTTGGCAAGCATGCCAAGCAGTACAACTTTGAATAGGGTGACTTAGTACTACTGTACTCAATCAAAGGACATAACAAAAAGCTGAAGTTTCAGGGGCTAGGACCTTTTAGGGTTCAAACCATTAGTTGAACTGGCAACGTAGAGCTCAAAACCCTAGAAGGTGAGGGCATAGGCTTCTTCAATGGCAGTCGCATAAAGAAGAATTTTCCTCCCACGCACCCATTGCATGAGCCTTCAATGCTAGCACCCCCTGTCCAAGTACAAGTAGCCACTATCACTGAGATGGATGATGAGGATGAGGAAGTTGTAGAACCAGCTTACCTAAGCATGATAGTCACTGCTAAGCACACATGTACCATCAACGCATTGATCGATGAGGGAGCTGATTTTAATGTCTTACCCATGACCATTGGACCCAACTTGGCAAACCGCAATTGCATCCCACTAATGCTAAGCTCAGCCCTTATGGAGGCCAACCCTACACACTTTTGGGAAAGTGCAAGGTTGCAGTTTCTATCGAGCCTGAAAGCATGCCGATAATCTTCTATATGTTGTCCAACACTAAGGATGCAGGCACAGAATCATTGTGAGGATTGTTGAGAAATATGTAATCACATCCACCATAGCCTCTGTGTAAGGAACAAACAAGGCAAAGAAACACATTGCAAATAAAGCCTTAGACTAGGTCATGTATGCATGGTTTATTAAAATCACAATTGGTGAATATCATGGTCACTTTTCACCTTTCTCCACCTACCAATACCACCTACTGTAAGCCTATAAAAAGGCACTCATCCCCACACTCATACCATCAATCATACTCATAAGTTGTACTTGCATTATGCTTGGATAATATGAATTGTTCTTCTTTGTCAACGTTTATGTCTCGTTATTATGATTGTCTATTTGCTCATCAGTGATCCTCCTTAGCATGCATCCTCAATATTTTAACATGGTATCAAAGCAGGTTTCAAGTTAATGAGTCATTAGGCCACTAATTGAGTCATTCCAGTTCGAATTTCTAGCTCCTTCCACTTTCCCATGAATCTCTCATGTGCCTCCATAGCTACCCACCTTCAGTGGAGGGCTTGAATCACTCAAACCATGCCATTTTAGCATCGTAATTTCTTCTAGGAAACTCTTCCTTTTCTCTAGGCACTCCTCCCTATCACTTCAAAGTCCAACATTACTGCCTCTCTACTTCAGCATTGTGCCTGCAATAGCTCACTGCCTAGATTGTGCCATCTGTGACTCGTACTATTTATTCCGCCTACACTTGCAATGATGTTGTCCATTACCATAGGGAAATTGAAGCTATATAACTAAGCTATCTCCAACTCAGAGGGTTTCCCAAATGGTTATGTCTACATGTTGCAATTAGCAAAAAACTAGTCGCCTGTCAAAACCCTAAAGAGGGTATCCATAGCCATTAATCTCAAAGCTCAAATTTTACTTCATTTTCCTACTTCCTTGTCCTTTGACACACTCAAATTCAACTCTTCTGCTAGACAATTCTCAGTTATTTGTTGCTACTCCTACCAACAAAATGGGAAAGGATTCACCCTCATGCTGATTCAACGGTGTCGGATTCCATACATGGCAAACTAGGATCAAACTGATCTTGATGAAGAAAGGCTTGTGGTCAATCACAAGTGGTCAAGAGAAGAAACCAAGGGAAGCTACACTTTCAGTCATATGGGATAAGAATGATGATAAACAACTTGCAGGAATAAACTTGAAGATGGACGAAGACATTTGCATTGGAGTGCTTCTCAAGAGTCTTCCACCCGAGTTTGATAATGTGTCTACCACATTAATCAGCATGCCAAAGCCAAAACTTGTGGATATCAAAGCCTCTCTCCTAGAAGAGGAAAATAAGATCAAGAGCAAGGGAGAAACAAGCATCCCAAGAGGAGACCAACAACTCTATATGAAAGGGAAGAAGAGCGTAGTCTGTGACTTTTGTAAGAAAACTGGGCATAATGAGAAATTTTACTATGCTAAGAAAAGGTCTCAAAGACAATATCTTGATATAATCAAAGAAGATGAAGACAAAAATGAAGAAGAAGAAGAAGAAGAAGAACCCCAAGAACAAAAGGATAGGACTCACCAGTCCCTCTTTTGTAGCTCATTTTCTGATAGACTTTTTTAAGTTTAAAATATGGATTTGCCTAATGTTCCCACCATAAGCTCCTATACTCCTCATGTAACCTTTGCACATTACATCCTCTACACACTTAGTGAGGCCTTATGATAGCCTTTAGCTTTGTATGGTTGGTTCTTTCCATGTATATACTTAGCAAGGTTCTACTCATGATAGCCTCTGTATACTCAGTGTCTTTCTTGGTTGTGATTGAGGAGGGGTGTTGAGAAATGTGCAATCACATCCACCATAGCCTCTGTGTAAGGAATAAACAAGGCAAAGAAACACATTGGAAATAAAGCCTTAGACTAGGTCATGTATGCATGGTTTATTAAAACCACAGTTGGTGAATACCATGGTCACTTTCCACCTTTCTCCACCTACCAATACCACCAATTGTAAGCCTATAAAAGGCACTCATTCCATCAGTCATACTCATCAGCTATACTTGCATTATGCGTGGATAATATTAGTTTTTCTTCTTTGTCAATGTTTATGTCTCATTATGATTGTCTATTTTCTCATCAGTGATTCTCCCTAGCATATATCCTCAACATTTTAACAAGGACAAACATATATTGACTACGAGTTGCAACGTATCCACCTAGCCATAGGCAATGTCTAGATAGTTATATCTTTCAACAAGGGCAGCATGACTCCTTCCAACTCCACAAAGCCACCAGTAGAGAAACCCACTGTCAAGTCTAAGGAGGGGGGTCGTGACTCTTCACAACCTGCGAAGCCTAAATGCCAGCAACCCACTAAACCCAACGCTGAAGCCCATGATCCCCAGTTCAAATGGGTACCTAAACAGCCTGTCGGAGGAGAATCTCTTGCCACCAAGGCTAAAAGGAAAGCTTCGTCTTCAAAGGCTACAACCATTGAATTCGATGGGGTCCTCACCGCGATCATGAGGGAAGCCTTGGGACAAGGACACAAAGAAGCAAGAGAAGGAGTAGATGACATGCCAAGAAGGTCGCCACCTCACTAGGAATAGGAGGCGCAGTCTAGTGAAAGGACACCAAGTGAGGAAGAAGAAGACAAGGAGCAAGAAAAGCCACCCAAGTGAGCTTTCAAACCCAGCAACATGCCTTCCTAGATACCCTATTGGACATCACCTAGGAAGAGGAGGGAGCGTCCATAGAGGAGATGAAAAAGAAACTCGGAATGGCTTGTAAAGCTCTGAAGACAGGATTGCAGGTGCCACTACAACCTAGTGGAGTTGGCCCAATCCTAGAAGAGCAATGCCATTATCTCCTATTGGCAGGCCTAAACTCGCAGGAAGTGGATGCACTTGGGTTCCTCGAAGAAGAGCAGTAGGAGCCAAGCAAGGAGAGGGAGGTGGATGTGAACTTTGAAATGAGATCACATGAAGAAGAGCTTGTCCCACTGCCTCCTTCCCTGCGGCTTGAAGATCAGCAACACACAAACACCTTCGTAGAAAGAAAGAAGGGAAAGAAGAAAACAAATGGTGGAGGAAACAAGGAGAAAATGAAATGCCAAGGGAGTGAGGGCACCCCAGGCACTTATCCCACCATGCAAGGATGATGCCCCAGTGAGCTTCCACACCAACCTTGTAATCTAGGAGAGGCAACAAACGTCCAAGAGCCCCTTTGATTTTAACTTCAAGTTCCCCACCACCTTGTAGAGGGTCTTTCCCATCAAGGTGGTGGAGGAGGTGATTAACATCAGAAGCAGGCTCTGACAAAAATGGCTAGAGGAGAGAGAGTAGAATCCCACCTTATGGGTCACTGAAGATGTCGAGTTTTGGCAGAATAAGGTTTTTGAATTGCCAAGGTCTGTGCCTAGCTATGAATGTCAACCTAAATGGAGAAGAAGGGTCTGCAACACTAACCTAGATACTCGGATGGCCTTTGGCAACACTCAACCCTTCGAGCAAAATGACCTAACCTTTATGCCCTACCCTTAAAGGATGGAAGTGGATTTTGACTCCAGTGTCCATGGCCACTATGACTTCCCTATAATCTATAATCCCCATTGTACTACAAATGAAGATGGCCTCATCTTCACATAAGAAAACTTGTATGATACCATAATCCAATTCACTAACAAATTCTCTTCATGCCCTGGCCCCGCATTTATTACTACTTGTAATTACCTTAGAGCACTTAGGATACTCCTTAGGCAAGACCCCACCGTGCAGGAGCGCGGTCTCCCAATACTCCATTTTGGTGATCCTAACACTATAGATAGTTGCTCAATGGCTCAACTAATGATGCAAGCTACTCTATTACCTTCATTTTGCTTAGCTCTTCTAGAGGATATGAATGATAGATGATTCACCCATTGCAATCATCCATTCCTCTCCACCACCACCCTTCAGGTCCGCCTAAACCTCAAGGGGTACCTCCAAAGCCGCCAATTCCTTAACAAATCTATTAGGCCCCCTTCTCCACCCCACTCCGATAATGAATACTAACTTCTACCATGACCATGTAACTTGGGAAAAAAAAAAAGAGAAAAAGAAAAAGAAAAAAAGAAGAAGAAAAAGAAAAAGAAACACAAGGAGGTATAAAGCAAAAAAGGTGATCACAGAACATGGAAATGAAAAGAGGTATCACACATAGACATAGCAGGATGCACAAGGGTCACAGTCACTGCACCTAGGGGTTCTCAAGTTAGGTGTGTTGTCTGGTAGCCTTGTTGGCTGGCGGTGTGTCTAACCCCCTAGCCCCTTTTGATCCCCCATGACACATGCTTAGGGCACATCAAGGAGAGGACATATCTAGCAAGGTAGCCTATGGTTCACCCGTCACCCTGAGCCCCCTGCACCACACCTCCCTTATACACAAACTGGGTCCTCAAGTGTGGGACACCACTGAGGGCTTGCCCAAGGTTAGACCCATCTCCCAATTCCACAAGCATGTGCACCACAGACTCCACGATAAGTCAAAGACACCCCTAGGTAGTGCACCTTCTTTTCTTTCTAGGTACAAACAAAGATATTAACCATCGACTTTAGCAGCTCCATCATACATGCAATACTCCCCCTACCCCCACCACCTTAACCGGATGATTTTTTTCTTCCCAATCTCCATTCCTCTACAACCCCGTCAGCATCGACTCACACACCCACCCTTTCTTATGAAAGCCTCATCAGCTCAAGACCACAATGTCTCCAGACTAGCAACCACTTATGAGAGGGGCCATTTTATGCGACAATGTTCCCATGAAGGCAAACCAAGGCAGAGGCACACCGAGACAACCCTAGTCAAAAAGTGAATGAAGAAGCTCATTTGGAACATCGCAGGAGAAGGTAGCCACGGAGAGCCAAACAATAGATCTGTCCAACTTTATCTTTAATTTCAAAGATGGATCCGCACATCCGCCTCTCTCCACGCAGGGATTCATCCAACTTTATCTTCAATTTCAAAGGCATAAATTCCTCCAACAAACCCTCAAACAGGGCTCGTATACAAACTCAAAAAGCCACCTCGCTACCCCAGCAACACCGCTCACGACTCACCACCAAGCAGTGCCATAAGACAGTCAAAAAGTGAATGGTAGAAGCTCATTTAGAACAACGTAAGAGAAGATAATCGCGGAGGGCCAGCAGAGGGATCTATCCAATCCGATGTTCCATTTCAAAGGCATAAATCCCTCCAACACACCTTCAATCAGGGCCTGTATACAAACTCAAAAAGCATTTCAAAGGCATACATCCCTGCAACACACCTTCAACCACCATGGCTCATATCCAAACTCAAAAATCCTTTCAAAGGCATAAATCACTCCAACATGCCTTCAACTGGGGCTTGTATACAAACTCAAAAAGGCCATCTGGCTATACTCATCACCCCTTCCAACCACTCCACAACAGTGCCATGGGACTAGCACTCGTCTAGGAGGGGGGTGATGTTAACCCTCAAATGAATAAGGTGAAAAATTCAGAAAATCTAAAGCAGAAGATGAAGGTGCACCAACAAAAATATGGAAACACAAGAAGTGTAGAAGAGTCCTAAATTAAGGAGAAAGATGCACAAGAAGAAGTGCAAGACAATACTTTTGTAAAAGAGCGCAATATGCATCATGATTTATTTTACGAACTCCGAGCTCTCACGCGTGCAAATTGTAAAGGTAGATGGGCGGTAGGAAGGAAGCTAGGAAGATAGGAGAACAATGGAAAAAAAGGGCTAGCCATGTAAAAAGGGGATGATTGCCCAAGGGAAAGAGGGTTTTGTATATAAAGTTCAAAAAGTGAATGAGAGTTCATTCTTTGGTGTGTGGTAAACTGGACTCTTCTTCTCTTCTCTTGCTTGCTTGCAAGTGCTTGAGGGAGGGAGTGTGAGTGAGTGAGGGAGTGAGTATGTGAGGGTGAGGGAAGGTGGAGCCCTCCACCATCTCCTCTCTTCTTCTTCTTCTTCTTCTTCTTCTTCTTCTTCTTCTTCTTCTTCTTCTTCTTCTTCTTCTCTCGTCTCACATGTGGCTATGGAGGATGGAGCTTAGAGGAAGAGGCTTGAGGATGCTTGACCGTGCATCATGAATAGTGGAGCTATTGGAGTGCTTGAGAGAGGAAGAAACTCAATCACGCATCAAGGTAAGCTCACTACACTCGTAGAGAGGGATAGTGCGCCAGCTATGTGAGAGGTAGCCATTAGTGCTCGCTTGAAACGCTTGAACAATAAGCGGTCTTATCTTCAGCAGATCAGCTTATAGGTAAATTGACCCTATTTTGTATTGCTTCTATTCATGCAGTTATCTAGATATTTTTTAATTAAAAGAGATTCATGCAAGTATTTTTATTAAAAGGGATTCTTACATGTATTTTTTTGTACATGCAGGTATTGTACAAGGTTTAGGTGAAGCACATAATTCTCGATCAACTATTTTGATGTGGTGGTTTGTGTTGGATGATATGGATCTACCGGAAGTTGATGGTTCAAAAATCCTTTGCTTTATTAGTCATGTGTGTCCATTCGGATCTCCATGCCAATTGGGAATGATCCATAAAACTCTTGTATCATATCATCCATATAATACACAATGTTTTGAGTCATAGAATATCTCAAGTGTCAATCCAATGTGCCTATTAAGATTTGCATGCCAAGTGGCTGCTATCCTTGTGACAACTACTCTATAATATCCACATTTCATACAATTTATTGAGTCAAATTAGACTCCTATTCATTATAATAAAATTTATTTTGGAAAATTTCTCTGAGTATTCTTGTGCTATTCTTTTCATTATATTTCATGTAAATGGTATGATTAAAGTGAGGCCTTGAAATTGAATCTATACTTTGTGTCGATTTACATATCCACATGCGTTTCGATATCGATGTTTGTATCTTTTTACAAAAGTGTAAACATCTCTTAATGACATGTTGATTTGTATGGCATATTGGTGATTACTAGACAGACTTAAAATGCTTATTATTTTGGGGTTAATATATACTTCTTTACATCTAATGCATAGGTTATAATGACTGAGAGAAGAACAAGCATTCTATCGATAGAAGTACGTAACAAAAAAGATGAAGAAGGAAATTGTATCACTAATATGTATCATTACTCGTCTTGTGTACATATGCATCAAAGTATGAAGGGAGCTTTCAGGCTGAAAGCATCTGCAATTGCATATGTATCAAAGCATTGGAAGGGTAAAATTTTAACTCTCAGACAAAGGAATATTGATTCTCACCTTGTAACAAAGGCGTTTGTGCAACATATATTCATGCAAAAACAAATGCATATTGTGCCCACTATGCTCTTTCAACGAAACATTGCAAACAGTAAGTATTTGCAACTCATTGAGAATGAGAAATTTCATGATATCCATGTTACTACTTGTCTCATATTTACAGAAGTATACCCTTTGGATTGCGGTGAGTGGAAAAATGTTGAGAGTCTCACATGTTCTTTTAAGTGTTTCCACCTCAAAACTCGTAGATTGCTCTTTGAGGGGCATACAGCTAAGCAGCTCGCAGAGGACCTTGTTTTTTTCTATGACTCCAAGTACATATTTCCCAAGGGGGGTCAAAAATATGGAACCCTTGAGTCTATGCACATATCAAATCTCAATAGCATAGAATGGCCATTTTGTAGTAGCGACATTTTGCACATGTGTGACACAAAAATTTCAGCAGACATATTGAATTCTATGAAGCCAAACACTGGCTCAAAGAATGTACATCTAAGCTCGTTCATACTAATTGCAATTTTTGCACACATGTTCAAGGAATGTAAGCGTTTGAGACGTACCAAAAGTAGATACGTCATAAAAAGTGCATCAGAGGATTATGTAACAAGGATTCTAGGCAAAAATTAGACATAAAAAATGACTCACAGTCCTGACAGAGTGGAGTGTCGAGTCACAATAAGGGACATAGCTTTTAGGTAAAATTTTTCTCTCTTAGTTGACTATTATCTTATTTTGGGATGAATCGGCTACCTTTCCTTTCCAATTATAGGTATTTTTTCACATGACAAACTTTATGCCTAGTATTCAAGTATTGTAGATGGAGGATGCTCAAGGGTAAATGGTTTTGCCTTGATCAAGACATGCATGAAAGTGTAGTTGTGGATGTTACTGTCATTTGTGAGGGCCGCAAGGCCCAAGTGTTGCAAATGGAGGATGACTGGCCCTTGAGTATAATGTGCTAAGAAATTACAATGTTAATGTAGAATCCACCTGTTAGCTTCTATTTTAAACTAGATGGTAGAAAAATTTGAAGCCGAGTTGAGGATATTGTTATTAGTGGAAAGTGTGTGGCTCCACATATTTTAGAAATTGTAGAATCTCCCTAAAAATCCCAACACCACAAGTTGTAATATCCAACACCTATAAATTTTTTGATTTTTTTTCCAATAGAATATTGCCGCTTGCAAACTTGTAATATTTAAAAATTGTGGTATTTATGCAAAATCATACACTTTTATACACTTTCCACATCAACACATTTACATATGCATGTAAACTTTACAAAGACGTAAGTAAAGCAATAACTAAATATCGTATGAGAACAACCCTTAATGGTTTAAAACTTAAGGTTTTTAAGCTAGAACTAGTTTAGTTCTTGTTTCATTGTTTCATTTCACACTTTCTCTCTTCATCTCTTTATATCCACCACATCCCTCCTACCTACTACGATGGATGCTCGCGCACACTTTGATGAGTGGATCCATGAAACTATCTTTGCCAACCAAGGTGACAAGATATTTCAGGTTTTCTCTAAGAACTTCAATCTTGAAAGCGTGCTCTCATCATTGGATCTCCCCCTTCATATTTTGGAAGACTTTGTGAGAACCATTGCTACCTACACATACTCTATCGAGGGATTCGATATGACTTGGGTGCCTCTGGAACAACTCATGGTATTTCAGGCAGGGAAGAATCACCAAAAAATGGTGAATAGATGTCTGGCCCACATGGATCCTTTGCATAGAGTTTGCAATGCTTCCATGGATAGTGCACTAGGTACAACACCTTTGGATCCAGTGGAATGTGATTGTGCATTAGCAATTTACCTCCTTGCATTGGATATACCCCTAGAGAAGAAGAGCAATGAAGATACAACTCCATAGGTTGTTGGTATCACATACACGGGAGAAGAACGGATTGAAGAGCTCATAAATGTTGAAAATGAATATTTGGTGGTGGTAGAGAAAGGGGTGGCTCTCATGGTGCCACCTTCTTCAGAACAACCACAAGTCGACAAACCCAACCTTGCCTCCTTGACATCCATTGAAGTAGATGGTGTACAATACTTGCTTCTATCAGATGTGCTACAATACTTGGAAATGAAGGAAGAAAAGTTATTTTCCATCCTAGTCAGGGATTCGATGGAAGACTTGACTGACTATGATTACATGGATGTGCATCTGATAATGGCAGAGATTGGAAGATATGATGGCACAAGCTTAGATACAGTGAGTACCATCATAGCAACACACGAGCATATTACCTCGGTTGAAGAAGATTACCTTGTGTCGGATGCTGAATTTGAAGCACTATAGCATGATCTATTCGGACTAAGGGCCCAACTTCCTACCAAGGATTTTGTAGATCCCTCTGCCCAAAGAGTGCCTTGCTGACTTACGAGGAAATGAAGATACAAGATGATCTAGAGAAGGTGAGATTTCTAACTACCATATATTTTTATGCGATGAAACTTGACGGTAGGGTGTGTTGAGTCACCCAAAGTCCACCAGTAAAATCTTGGCAAAAAATGATTCTTGCAATTGTCATGGTGGCATCTGGGGCCACTTTTTGGGGCCAGAAAGTGGCCCCAGACTCCAGACTTCGGAAGGACAGGGCAAGTGCATGCATCATTTTTGGCCAAGATTTCACTAATGGACTCCGAGGGACCCGACACACCCTATCATCAAGTTTCATCACTTTCTAATAACTCTAGATTAGCTGCTAAATATATTATTTAATTTGAATTTGTCATTTAGGACATACCATATATAGATGAGTTTGCATCAAGGCAAGGAGAAGCTTGGCATGCTGATCGACGGAAGGATTTAGCTCTGAAGGAGTACATTGGCAACCTTGTTGTAGACTTAGTGGTCTTTCATAAAAAGTGCTCACCACAAGGATAAGAAAAAATCATGTAAATTTGAGCTTTTACTAAGTTAACCTTTTCAAGTGATACCTGTGACATCTAGCTTGGAGAAGGTGGTGCTAATCAAGCGGTCAAAGCTTCTTTACTTGTTTGACCAAACACGTGGTGAAGCAATGTGTGTGGTTGATACATTAGGTGATATTGCTAAAGTGTCAGATCCACTTCTCCTGGAGAAAGAGATGAAGGGGGAGCGCATCATTTTTGAAGAAAAGAAGGAACTTATATTTTCATCAGAAGCTGGCCCCTCCTCTCCACTGATGAAAAAGCCAAGGAACAATTGAGAGTTCTTGTTGGCTATCGACTTTTTGTATCTGCCATCACTATTAGCCGTCACATGTATTTTTCTTGATGAATATAAGATATTTTACTTTGTTCCTATAAATAAATATTTATTGAATAAATGTGTGGTTTGTGTAAGTGTGACAATAATGTGTCATACGTGAATGACACATTCGCATACGTTAACACAATCCAATTTAATTATGTCAATGCGTAGTACTGCACTTGCGATTATGCATAAGCAATAACGTAACTCGTATTCGTACGTATTACCACTTTCAATGCATTTGTACGTTAAACAAAAATTAAGAGTTATGCATTTCAAGAAACAAAACAAAAAAACTTTACTCAATTATTTGAATTTAGTACACATCACATGAGATATTATGTGTATATAAATAATATTTTCAATGTAGCAGAGTATACAAAATCTTTTAGCCTTCCAAGATGCTATGGTGATGTGGCACTCATTACAAAACCTTGCATCATTAATCTCATAACCTATGGAGGAGTCCCCTTGCCGTGTTGAACGAACGATAAAGTTCATGTCTTTATCTGTGATTGTGACCCGCTTTGCATGGATGTCCGCTAGTTGTGTATCATCAAACAAGTCAATGAGAAACCCCTCTGTAGCTATTTGTAGGGCCTCCACAGTTGCAACATTCCACCTTCCTATTGGTGGGCCATCCCGCACTCGTGCCCAAAATCTTCCAATCCCTTTCAAGTCCAAGTCTTGCATGACTTCCCGAATAGCCTTATGAAAATATCTTTTCGGGATGAGAAGCTTGTATCCGCGTTGGATTCTCCTTATGTTCCGAAGGGCGATAGTGCCCGGTTTCCATCTCCTCTTCTTCTATGGTGGTCATTGTGCTCTATGGGGAGCACCTACCATTACACTAGAGGAGGCTCCACCTTGTGCTCTAGGTGGCATGCCTTGGCATGAGGTCTTCTCGAGGCCGAAACGGTGACATGTTTGCTTGGTGCGCGCTATGCAAGCATGAGGAGGGCAAGATGGAGAAGAGATAGAGGTTGGGGATGTGAGAATGGAGGAAGCAAAGAAAGCAAGATGTGAAAATGAGAAGAAGAATGAACTTTTAACCCATTTAACCCCAAAATCGGGTTAATGTAGCTTCATATGCACTATCCATTGTGTGATCGTAAATCCATAACCTTTTATTGGAATGTGACAAACTTCACACACGCACTCATTAGGTAACCAAGAGCCCAATTTTTTTTAAAAAAATACCTACAGACCCCTGGTCCGAAGTCTGATGTTTGGAGCCACTTTCTTGGAAAAAAAAATGCATGCAGACCCTTGGTCCAAAGTCTGCTGGCATCTAGAGCCATTTTCCTTCTAGACACTAGACTTCGGACCGGGGGTCTGTAGGTATTTTTTTTTTAAAAAAAAAGGACTCTTGGCCACCTAACTAGTGCGCGTGTGAAGTTTCATCACATTTCGATATAGTTTACTATTTTAAAAATTAACGCACACCAAAATTATGGATGGATTGATAATTGAGAAATCAACATCGTAACTACTAGTCCTTAGAAACTTTGCACCACATAAACTATACAAAGGTATCAGGAGTAAAGTCTGCAATAAGAAATGGAAAATTTTTGCATGTTTTTCCTATTGAAATTGACAGTGCTAGCAACAAAAACTGTAAGTATGAATTGAAAATATAGCAAAGATGCATAGTCAAAGTTGAGAGTGAAGGACAAGAGAAAATTTAATTCATATTTTAAGGGCGCATACAATAGTTTTGCACTGGGACATAGTCATATGTCCAATGCACGAGGAGAACACTACGCCAAAAAAGATAACATTACAAGCTATGGTCATTCCATTGGAACAAATGCATCCTTCACTGCTTGAAGATTTCTTATAAGTTGGAAGTCCTTGGAAGTTACAGTGATGTGCTTTGCATGTATTGCACAACGCTGAGCATCAATCATCAAGTCAACTAAAAAGGCCTCTGTAGCACACTGTAGAGCATGACCACATCTTTTTATGAAGAGATTAGGTCTATCCTGACCTTGTGCCAAAAACCATCTCCTTCTTTCTATGCACTAGAGGTCTTGCACAATCTCGCGAACAAGTCTTGAGAAGCTCACCTTCAGAATGATGAGATCAAAAGAACATTGATACCTCCTAATTTCTCTCAGGGCCACTGTACTTGGCTTCGACTTGTGTTTCTTGTGGGGATGCTGAGGAGGATCCTTGTGAGGGCTACTTGAGGAAGCTGGGTTAGGCTGAGAAGGGGGTGCATTTGAGCTACAGATGCTCCAAGGGGATGAACACGATATGGGGCTCTAAGCAGAATCTTATTTGCAACTACCTTAGACATAGCCATCTTTCCCGTAGAAGAGATGTGAGAACTCAATGAATAAGATAGAAAGTGAAACCCTCTTTTATATAATCCTAAACTGTAAGACTCATTCACATAGATGCAAACTCTCTCTTTCTCTCTTAAACTATGAATTGCATTCACACTGAACAGATTGTTCATCTTACTATCTTAGCTCTCTTTGAATCCATTTGTTGCCTTGTTGAAGCCCTGTTTCTAGCCACTTGGCATGGTCTTCTTTGGTACTTGAGGTTTCATAACACACTCATTTAGTGACACTACATGATTCCATCATGTTTGCAGCCGATTCATCAACACTTTCATTTGCTCTCTTTTGGGAGAGTTTAGCTTCATCCACTACTATAATCCTATACCACCAAGATATCAATTGGATCATTGGATTGCTACCATTCACCCCTCCACCATGATTGGTTTTTCTTTGGTATGCACCATGCGCTATCCAATGTGAATTTTCCATCCCTTGTGTGGACCAAATTCCAATGCTTCCCTTTTCTGCAAAGTATGACCCATGTGACTCAAGGATATGATGATAGGTGCTGAAAGAAACTTTTTCCACCCATCATAGTCCTACGGCCTACAAACCATGACATTTCCTTCCTTATTGATAGGTGATGAGAGAAACTACCTAGCCTTTGCTCCTCCAAAGCAAAACATTTTTGGCAAGTTACCAAATTTTCCTAATGTCTTCTCATCTTTTTCAATCGTCAATTGATGCTTGTGTAGCCTAATTTTTGATAGCACTCGCTCCACATTCCTACACGTTGCAATGGCTTCTTTTTCTGGTTGCATCCTATAAGCAAAGAAAATGTATTCATATACAAGTTTCTCTATGATTCTGACAAAAGTATGCAATGAAAAAATGTGAATACGATCCAATAGAATGTTGAAGATGGGCTTTTAAGTGGGATCTTCTCTATTGTGTGTCGATGCAACACTTGTCACCCTTTGCCAGGTCTTCTTTCCATCCTTTCCTTCCACCCTCTCTGTTAAGCAATATAGGCATGGATTCTTTGTATTTGCACCATTGGAGATTCCACACATGCATTTTAAAGTTTTCAAGTCTCCTGCAAGATGCCATTCAACCAAGTATTGACCATACCCTTCAATCGAGAGCATCTCACCATGTTTCTGAGATGATCGTGGAATGCTTATGTGCATAAAGAATAGCTACAACACCTCAAACGTTTCCTTAGGAACTTCAAATGCAGCGAGCCACCACACATGGCGCTTGGATTGAACACTAAAGTTCCCTGGGTTGTTCTTCTTGAATTGTAAAGCTCTATTCATCAGAGTTACACTAACTCTTTCAAGCTTTACTCCTTTGACGACCTCACTTTTACCTAATTTTATAACAAACTGCAATTTATCATTACATTCCTCAACAAACACATTGTAGTACATTAACATTGCCAACTACACCTTGTACAAATCTAAATAGTAATTGTTGAGTTTGGTAAACTTCACCTCATATGCATTTTTGGTCCCAACCTTTAGTGTTTCCATGCATTGAACATGCATGGGATATCCTATAAGCTCCAAAACCTTTGTATTAAGTTGCCATTGGGCCTCTATTAACTTTGAAGGATGAGGAAGAGGCACGATTCTATTTCTCTTCAGCACATGACCAAACCCAGCCTTCACACCTTTGAATATCTTTGAGTAAGTCGTGCTAATACCGGACCTATCACAAATGGATTGTGCATCCACAGCTGAGAAATCATCTTTTAATGTGCACTTAATCACCTTTTCCTTCACAGCCTTAAACTTAGGATTTCTCAAAGCATTTTCCAATTTACTTTCCTTCAGCAATCTATTAATATGCAATTCAACTTTCCCTCACCTAGGTTCTCATTCTGAGCTACCTTACATGCTCTGATATGTCACTTCCACTGGCCGATGTTCACAATTAACTCATTGATTGGCTTTTTCTTTTGTTTGCGCTCCTGTGCTAGCTTGTTGTTGATCTTTCTCAGGTCGTCCAATTGTGCCTTTGCCTCCTCATATGAGATACCAATGTCGTGGATTGTGTCTTGCATTGAAATAATTTGATTGTTTTGTTGAATTATAGTGTCATTCAGCTATACCACTTGTCCTATGAGTTATTGTATATGAATTTGATGTGCAATGATCACATCATGATAATTTTTAATGGTTTCTTGGCAAGTTTGAACACCTGATCATTGAGCCGCCTAGTGTAACTGAGCAACCCATTTTCCCCCTCACACACATACTTCAACAAATTTGTAATTCCTGAGAAAGTTAGAGCTCTATTGTTTAAGTAGTCAATTGGGTAGATTCCCCCATCAACCCACAAGTCCACATGTTTCAATCCCATTTTCCTGTAACTGCAAAACTTGAGGGTTGACACTGGTACGCTGGGTTCTTTTGAATAATGGGGCATATTCAATCTCTACCTCAATATGTAGCTCCTTCTTTCCTGTATTTATTTTACTATTGATAGAAACGGGGAGCCTGGTTGTCACAAGAGATAGAGTGGAGATGCACAGAGAATCACACAAAGGTGCCAAGGGAAAGGAGGGTGTAAGTAATTCACTCTGTAAATGAAGGTTGCATAAACACATAGAAGAGGTCAAAATAGAGCCATGAGAGAGTATAGATATGGGGGAAAATAGCTTAGAGGGTAGGGATGTCCGAGACTTTTTGTATTTTAGACATTTCTATTTTACCTCCAAAAAACACGAAATTTGACCAGTTGGTTTGTCTTTTGTAGAATATAAAAAATCACCAAAATATCTTAAAAGGAACTTCCAAATTTCATTTGCCTTGTTCTCGATTAAAAAATCAATTACCTCGTATCTAATAATCATTTTGCATTGAAAACGAAGTAGTACACTCCTGTAGCTAACTCCTTTTTGAATATAAAATTTTGTTGAAAAAGACTTCTTGAATGAGGAGAGAGAAGGAATCTGAGTACATCTTTGTAGATAATATAAAAAAGGCAAAACGAGATTGCAAAAGTGGAGAGAGAAGAGGATTATTTTACTACTATTCTCTCCTCTTTTCCTTGTTTTAAAGAGGAGAGAGGGGGGGCTAAAAGGCCCATTTGTGAGTTCATTTTTTTTCTAATGTTTAACATTCATGGTATACATGAATATAGCATCAGTAGCACCTGAGAGATAGCCAAAATGCATTAGGCATAGTATAAACATCTGTCAAGTGTATTTAGTCCTACATATTACAGCACATATATCTCTATCAAAACTAAAAATTTGAAGTGCTTGAATCAGCCTAGAGACATCTCACAGCATGAGTATAACATCCCTAAAGTATCTAGCACCAATCATAGCCACTCGAACATCAAATGAGCATAACCAAGGGGCATGAACCATCAAGACAAGGGGCTGCCCAATTTTATATAGCACGTAGATGATTCTTCACAGTACAAAACTAAAGATATGTTGGTTAATCTCAATATGTCGGGGTTCATTGCCACTTACCAAGGGTATAACGAGGAAAGATAAGCCACCATTGAGCTGGAGTAGAAGAGAGAGAGGAATGAGTTGTTAAGAAAAATAACTTGACAGCTAATGTGAATTTGTGTGTGTTGTTCCTAGGGTTTGGGTAGTAGCAACTAATACTTTGTAAGCCTCAATCAAGGCTACTGGAAGGCTAGGATAACAAGTCTGGAGCAAGCCCTAAAAGTCTTCATGTGCAAAATAAAGTGGAAGTGACTTGTGGATTGAGATGAAAACTCATTGTCCTTTGCTCATCATCACAAGCTCAAGAAGTCGTGCAAAAGCACCCACAAAGCCAAGGAAAAATGAAACTCCTAGTCAACTCTGATACCAATTTGAAGTGCACGAATCCAAGAAGCTTCAATGGAGTTGTCAATGTCAATGGAGATGTAGGTAGAGTGAGAGAGAAGGAGACATAGTATGTGGGTACAATGATAGTACCACTTAGGTTTTTTTAGATAGGTATAAGAATATGGTACAATCCTGAAGGGTACATTCACACCCAATGTGGGTGCTAGAATGGTGGCCCTTTATTCCCAATAGAAGGGGACTGCAACCTGTTGTCCCATAGGACCACTGCACACAAGTGGTTGTAACTCTCCAATGGGAGCTCCAATCGAGGAGATTTTTGAATCTGTTTGAAGCTGATGAGACCCTCTTCGAAATGAGCTATGGGGTTTTAGCTCACTCATCCAAATATATTTTGCTATAATAGGTTTTTTGGAGCAGTCCTAGAATGCATGTACTCTATCCCATAGTCTATCTTGGCCCAAATCAACACTGTTTGACCTTTTTATGGTGCAAAAGCCTTAGGTAACTAATTGTAGCATATAGATAACCTCCCAATAATACCATAGTGTCCATACATAGCTTGGGTGTCTACTTGCAATGATTTGCCAAAATCAACAAGAGTCCCAAGTAGCATTCATTCAACTCGCTGCTAATACATGTGTCACATATATCCCATATACATTCCAATGTTCTTCCAATGGTCTTGAGGGGGTAGGGATGGATTGTACCTACACCTACAAATAATTTATTGGGCTTTGAGACCTGAGGGGTGTGAAAAGTTCCTCCTCAAGCCGGGTTTTGCACCCCTTCAGTCAAGGGGGGTCACCCCACTATTGGCTTGACATCTCGCTTGGCATAAGCCTTGATTACGTCAGCCACCACAAGAGACATTGCATGAGAATTCTAAGCTAATCAACAAGCATGAAATGCATATTTTGGAAACAAAATTTTAGCTTTGATGAGATGTAGGGGTATAATAGAAATATTGGATGGGAAAGGGTGCTACTCAGCAATTCAGTGACTCATTGATTGCTTAACTTTCTCCTTTTACAAATTTCTTTGGGTTTAGTTTCAAAATCACAACGAGTAAGATGGCTATGGTTAGGAGTATGATGCTCAACTGAAGGGAGGGATTAATTAAATCATAGACATGAATGCATTCATAAATAATTGAGTAGATGAAGGAGTAGGACAATACATTCCCTTAACTCACTCAATGCCAAGAGAGGGACGATTTTTTGATCTCTCTCAAACAAGAGGATGAAGCTCAATAATTGGATGAAGAGAGAGGTCAAGAACCATGAGATATACCTCAAACATGCTTGAAGAAGTGGTGTTAGGTTGCCCAAATCAAGAACCCATGCTTATTTGAATGGGTATGCTCCAATATCAAGTATCAAAGCTATGATGAAAGTGGTGAGTTCACCAAGTATAAACACCAATCCTAATGCAATGGATGCCAAAGCCACTGTTGGTCTAGTGAATCTAACAAAGCTACATGAAATAACCCAACAATGCCCTGTTCAATAACATGTGGGAAAAATAAAGACATCTAGGTCTCAAAGCTAGAAAGGATAGCAGTTTACTCTTCTCTTGTCACAACCATTGCTGGCTGAGACTTCCTATATTTGTAGCCAACAATTAGTATACTACCCTTGTAATCAATCTTTATCATCATAGCCTTCTTCACAAGTAGAAACCTTGGTGAACCAGCTTAGTAGTGCTACTGGGTATATAAGAAATTACTATGCTGAGATCCCACATGATGTGGAGGGACAAGGTGATGGCTCTCGTATGGAAGCTTATGAAATACCTATAGACAACATGACTTCTACAACATTTACAGATTCTATTTCAGTAGTTTCTGTAAAGCTACAAGACTTGAATCTTCGAGATGAATTAGTTATAATCCCAGACCATTTAAGAGTTTCAATGAACAAGATGAAGTTCTTCTTGGCCACTCAACAGATGATCTTCATACCACAAAACCTGATGATTGGGATGAGGATGCTCTTAGGAAGATTGAAGATCTGGATGTTATGAAACCTATGGGATGGCTTGATGAAGAGCCAAAAGAAATAGAGGATCTAGAGGCTATGAAGCATGATGATTGGATGATGACAAAAACTTGATAGTGACTATGAAGATGCTGGTCAATGGATGATTTCTCTAGTTTCAATCCTGGTGCTGATATGGGTGATGATGAACCTGATAGTGATGATGAAGATGCTTAATCACCTAAGGAAGCATCCAAGGCCAAAATTCCTAGTGTAGCTTAACTATCTAGACACACTTCAATTCCCTAACAATTGTATCTCTACTGGTGGCAACAGAACTACTTCATAACTATGCCACCGTCATCTTCCTCGATTGGCCATTTGGCCACATTTGGATCTTCTCATGAAGTTTTACCATCATCTGTGGGTATGCGAGTGCTGAAACCATATCCAGTAACTTGAGATCTCCTTGCTTTAGTCTATTCAAGTTTAGATTTTCTTTGCAAATTGATTCCTTTGGCTTGAACTGGAGTCCTGTGTGTCAGATTTGGGAGAGGCAAACATAGTAGGTGGAGGGGGAAAAGTGAGATTAGAAAATACCTAAACCATGTCCATGGATTTCATTGCCCGATTGATGAAAAACTACAAGGGAAGTTGAAAAGAGGAGATCCTTGAATCTCTACAACATTGATTGTTAAGACTCAGTTAGGAGAATCCATGGCCTACAACTAAAAGCAAAATCATTGATCAAAGTGGCAAGCTGAATTGATGTTACTCAGCTGATTCAATCTTGATTCCATGTGCATGGGCTTTGAGGCCACAATTACTTGTCTTCCCCTGTCAAGCTACATTCCTTGCTCATCAATAGCTTCTCTTCTTTCATATAATGTTGCATCCACTGAAGCACATAATTCTTCCCGCTTAGCTCACTACTACTCTACACCAAAAACTCCATTTTCGTCATAAAAATCCTGTTTTACGATTTTCTAGAAATTATTTCTAGAATTTTAACTTTATGTTTTCTGATTTTTCCATCATGGAAGCATAGAACAAACAGTGAACAACATTCCTACCAATTTTCACTCCATAAGAACAACATTGACTCAATTAAATGTCAAAAACAAACAATTTTCCTTTGTAAAATAGAATTACCGATTTTTTCCTTCTTTGCAAGTTTTTTAAAATCTGATTCAAGACAGCAAAAGAGTCCACCATTAATGCTCAATCCATCTTTAATCATCCATCTTCAGCCCCACTCGAATTGGAAGTAATTCGGTACACCGCCGGACAAGCATTCTTCAATCGATCTTCATTCTTCTTCATGGGCATGAACTGCCCCTTGTAGGAGAGAGAGGGAGGAGAGAGAAAGATTGATTTTCATTCCCTTTGCTCAGTGCATAAACTCTTGATCCATTTCTAGTGATGGAGGGAGAAGAATAGAGGCATCTCAGGCCCAAGAGGATTCCTCTCCACTTAGTCTGATCAGAAATCATAAAAAAATGGGGATTTGGGAGGCGCAAAAAAATGACGCCCCCCGCCTCCCCATGGCATTTCATTTCTTGAGTTTTTCCTCTTAACTAATCAAGCTTTAGCCTTAAAGCTCCAAAATAACTAGTTCATGACTTCCCCTTCACACTAGCAGCAAGTGGGTTTTTCAGTTTTGAGGGGGCAAACAATTTTGGAATCAAAATCCGTCTGAACAAGCATCTTTGGGGCATCAAAATTCATAAACCTGCCCTCCATCACACTCTTCCCGGATTCCCGATCCTGTAGCTGCTTCACAACCCCGAACCTTGTGGGGATTAAATGGGGGATCAAACGACCTCGGAATGGAGATCCGAGACTTGTGTTGGATATCTGACGTCGTTTTGTATCTAGGGAAACTCCAGCTTGGCCATCTGCCACCATTTTATTTTTCATGAAAATAAGCACTAGCGCTTTAGGGACTTGCCACTTAAAATCATACTAATTACAGCTGTCGCCTTTGAAAAAGTCTATTTTTTCCCTAAAATTTGGAATTTTTTGCTATTTTTAAGCACTTCTCTGCATAAAAAATCATCAGCCATTGGCGACCACGAGATAGGGCGACTTAACCTGTCACATCCCATGAAGACATCTGCACATAAACACAACCACAAAGAGCATCAAGCTGAGACAAAATAGATACACAACAAAACACATCAGAGCTCTCACCCTACCCCTTGACAAAACCAAGGCATGAAATCCACAAGGAGGAGGCCTAGCATAATTTGATAAAAAACCAAAAGCTAGCCACTAACCAATTGTTCCAACATAGCCATGTGAAAAAGAACAATCAAAGAGGTCATCCTAAGTGGTGGCGTGGAACTACCTATCTAACTAAGGACAACTCAACTAGGAGCTCCTACTAGGCGAGGACTCCTATAGCCTGATCAAATATTATCTTTTAGCATAGTGGTCTGTTAGCCTCTTATTTTCCATACTCAGGTGAGTAAAAAGAAGGGAGCTGAGAGTAGTGACCTAAGGAGAACAAGGCATCGGCCCGGCCTCAGGTCCAGTCTCGGTACCGAAGAACCTACCAAGTCCTCGCAAGGCGACACTTAATCCTTTTCTAACACTCACTTTTATTTTTACTCCAACCTTCTCTTATTCTTATTCCTTTGCTTTTGAGCTAGTTGCCACCCCTAGGAAGACAAGGTATTGGCCCTGGGTCTTGTCTCGTCCCCAGGAACCTACTAGGCCTTTGCAAGGCAATGATCAATTGCTCAAAGATTTTTCTTTCTTATCTTTTTTATTGTTTTAGCGGTTAGAATCCCTTTTTACACACCTCTGTATATTCATATATTTTCTTTTAGATATTTAGGATTTTTCTTCTTTGAGCTATTTTAATAGGCTTCTCTAATTGCCTCACACTAATAGGACCCTAGAACGGCCATCTAGCAGATTAGTAGAACAGGGTCACTAGAACTCCCATCTAAAGCAAGCCTTTTAGTGCTTGACAATGCCTTGGCAGGAAGCAATGACTACTCAGGCCTACCACAGACATACCAAACATAAACGTGGGACTTCATGCCTCGATTGCCAGTCCCCAACAAACAAAAAGAAAGTAACCCTCACAGGCATATGTACCATTAATTGCTTAAGGGAAAAAAACTCGGAAAGGGGAAGAAACCACCTAGAATGGCCACAAGAAGCTCCTTCGCATAGCAAAGGCTCCCTCCAGCGATGTTGTCAACCTGTATGATACAATCACTAAAACAAAAACCCATTAAACGTACCTACACCAAATAGACATAAGGCCCTCTTGGCCTAAAGAAATAGCACATTTGTATTGCAAACTAACTGGCCCTCTTGGCCTAAATAAATCAAACATTAAACCCTTAAAACAACTGGTCCTCTTGGCCTAAATAAATTAATCAAACCAGCTAATATAGATCCCTCCTTGGAAGAAGGCAGATATACAAAAATATGCTCTATTCCAAGGGGAAAAATAGGACTCGCAACCCTAAACTAAATGCATCAAGTTGTGACCCATATCTCCTGAATACATAGCAAGAGGTGTACACATAACATGTCATCGAATCTGATGCCAGGAGGCATATTCCACGGTGGATTCCGTGAGGTTTTACGGTGGATTCTGTAAACTTAGATGACCGGGGCTCATACGCAAAGAGGATTCTTTGTGCGAGAACTTGATGGGGACGCCTGTCCTTTTCGGGCGTTTCATTAATTTAGTGTGTACATGGGTGATTCCATAGCGGGTGATTCCGCAAAATGCATATTAAATTAATAAACGTTTATGAGTTTAGAGTGCGCACTCGTAATAAATTAAGGTTAGGATTTATTTCTAACCAGTTGATTTATTTATGTAGCTGAAGACTGCTAGGTATTCACTTTTGTCGGTTTAATTGTGTTATTTTACTAACGATTGTGAATGCTTCAGTTGATGTGTAGAGATAGCAGCAGTGGCGGAGGAAAGCATTGGAGTCTAGCGGGTTTCCGATCTTTGGACTATATTTTGATAGGCGCCACGCCTATATTTTGATTATGTCTATAGAGACATCGACTATTTATTATTATTTTGTATGCGCTTATGCGCCTGGATATGTTATTTTTTATTTGGACATTGAGATTGGGCGTGCCAGACTCTTTGGGCACCGTCCATTAGCTTTATTTTCCTATTTTTGGTAGAAAGCAAACTCAAAAGCTAAAAGCTTGTCATATTTTTGTAATTGGGCTATTTTTGAGCAAAAAGATTGGAAATATATATTAAATACATGCTTTGTGAAGCGCTCACACAAGGCGTGGGGGAGATTCAACCCAATTTGTCTCTTGTCTCATGTCGTGCTTGCTTTCACATTGGTTTTTGTGCTAAAAAGTAGAGTGCTTTGTTCTTGGGGACCTTTGGGAATTCACTACGTGAGCTACCTGCGTCCGATCTGCGCACCAGTGGTATCAGAGCGGAGCAGAGATCAAGGGCTTCCAATCGCTACCAATCTCGGGCGAAGGCGGAGCTCCAGGAACAAACGGTCTCTACAGTCAATCTCGTCGCGAACCGTCGATACAGGCAGACTTCTGGCGATTAAGAACCCCTGTTTCCACTCTCAGATCGCGAAGGACCACTCTCTGTCGGCAGAGGACCACTCCCTCAACTCCATGAACAAGTCGTGATGAACAGTGAGAAATTTCTTATCTTCTTCATTAACAAAGCTTAAGTACAAAGCTTAAGAACTTAAGAGAAGCTTGATTAGCAACAAATCGTCAAGTCGTGATCAAGAGGAGGACCCCCGAAATTTTCGGCGGAATCAAAAACGGCCCCCCCCCCCCCACGATTGAAAAACGGCGGCCTATTTCTTCATTACTTAAGCTTATTAAGCTTAAGCTTAACTAATTAAGCTTAAGTTACCTCTATACTCTGCAAGTTAGTGAAGGCAGATAAGTCTGCAAACTCTCGGTCACGCGCTTCAGAAGACAAGTTTCGCAAGTCGACACTAATCAAGTCCTGCAAGTTCTGCAAGTCAGACTAAATCAGAACTGACTAACGCTTGAAACTCCTAGAAGACTTGTTCGTTTGCAAAAACTCAGAACTGGAAAGTTGTTCGCAGCAAGCTGTTTTACCTATCTGCAAGTTCGTTGAAGTACTTTCAGCAAACAAAGATAGAAATATTTCAGAATTTCTGAAAATTGAAGAAGAAAATACCCAAAAATACATAGCCTTGTAACCCCAAATTTGAGCTATGCTCATCCCGCTAACTGATTTTGAGTGAGAAAGGTTTGTTGAGTTTTACAGGATGACTACCCCACATATGGATGATCCTATGGCTGAAGACGATCTACCCGAGCCTACCATGGAGCAAAAGCTGGATCTTATCATGTTACAATTAGACGAAGAGCGAAGAGCTAGGCAAGCCTTGCAAGCGCAATTGACAAAGCTACAAGGAGCGTCCACTGATAAAGAAGAACCCCAAGCTGAAGATCTGATTCGCCGTACCATCGACGCCACTCTTGAAGCACAAACCATTCGCAAGGAATCCAAGATAAGTAAACGAAGTTTCAAGTTTCGCACTTTCAATGGCATAAGAGAAGGAAAGACTGTTTTATCATTCATTAGCCAGTTTGATGACTATTTCCATGAGGAAACTTATCCCGAGAAAGATAAAATCAAGTGTGTTACTAATCATCTGATAGATAGAGCATCACTTTGGTGGACTGTCGTCCGCAAGAGCATAGAATGTCCTGCTACATGGAAAGATTTCAAGAAGAAGTTTATGCAAAATTTTCTACCACCGCAATTTCATGAGAAGGCAATCAAGCAATGGGATTTACTGCAACAACGCGATCGTGAGCCTATTCCACAGTATACAGAGCGTTTTTGGAATGCACTTTTACAGCTACGCATGCTTGAAGACGTACCAGAGACGACCCATAAGCGGAAGTATATGTCTGGACTTCTTGGACATTACTACGCTGAGGTGAATATGTTCAAGCCTGCTACCCTTGAAGATGCCATCTCCTTAGCTCACGACACTGAAGATAAGTTACGTGGAAGAGATCGACGACCACAGCCATTCCAAGCAAACGGTAATTATGGATCTAAACAATTCAATTCAAATTTCAGAAGGTTTAATCCAGGTCGTTTCTCATCACCATCTTTCCGCAAGAATTGGCCTAAACCACCCGCATTACCATCCACTATCAATCCAAATCCTAAGCCTATCCAACAAGCAAATCCAAATATACCCAAACTCCCAGCCATTGCAAATAATGTGACCAAAGCCAAGCCTATCGTATGTTACAAGTGTCACCAGCCAGGCCATCTCGCAGCAAATTGTCATTCAAAGAAGCCATCAGCACATATCAACTACCTTGGAGCTATGGACGAAGACGAGCATGAGGATATGCCGGACTTCACTGAAGAAGAAGATGATCCTACTACTACTTCCGACACTTTACCAGGTATGCCTACTTTACATTCATTGTTGACTATGAAATGTATGGTGCATGGAAAAGAAAGAACTGTATTGCATGATGACGGTAGTACGCATGATTTTATTTCAGCAAAATTGGTAAAGGAATTGAAATTGCATACTGTACCTACGCACTATCGCATAAAAGCTGCATTTTTAGGCACTAAGTACAATGGCACACAAGAAGTTCAAAATTTAGAAATTCAAATTGGTCCATATATTGAAAGAAGAAATTTCTTAGTTGTCCCATTACAGTCTAGCGACATTATTCTAGGAATGCCATGGAGACACCAACATAATCCCAATATAGATTATTCCACACACACAATGAATATAAATTTTCAAGGAAAATCTATTACATTATTTGGTATGCATGCATCTCATATGTTTCCACTGCTTTCGCATACTCAAGCAAAACGTGCACTACGAAAGAATACTAAATCATATCTCATTTGGGTGAATGAATTGCACGCAAAAGAAACTCATATGCACCCTAGGCATAAGGAATTTCTCGCATATTTTAAGGACTGTTTCGCAGAAGACCTACCACCAGGTTTACCTCCATCACGTCCAGAAGACCATAAGATTGACCTAATACCTGGTACACAACCACCTTGCAAAGCCCCATATAGGCACAATCAAATAGAGCAAAAAGAAATCCAGAGTCAAGTAGAAGAATTACTAAATAGAGGTTTAATTCGACCTAGCAGTTCCCCATTCGGTGCACCTGTGCTCCTAGTCAAGAAAAAGAATAATACTTATCGGATGTGTATTGACTACCGAGCATTAAACAAGATCACTGTAAAGAATAGGTATCCTATACCTAGAGTTGATGACCTTATGGACAAACTACAAGGATCTTCTATATTTAGTAAAATTGACCTTAAATCTGGATATCATCAGGTGAGGTTAGATAGATCCGACATATTTAAGACTGCATTCAGGACACAGTTTGGCCATTACGAATTCTTAGTTATGCCATTCGGATTAACTAATGCACCTGCCACTTTCAGTAGAATGATGAACCGTATTTTTCTAAAATATCAATATTGTGTGATTGTTTTCTTTGATGATATTTTAGTGTTCAGTCAAAGTGAAGAAGAGCATTATGAGCATTTATCATTAGTTTTTCAATTACTGAAAGAAAATCAATTGTTTGCAAATCCTGACAAGAGTGAATTCTTTAAGACAGAAATAGAATATCTAGGTCATATTGTATCAAAAGAAGGAATAAAAGTTGATCCTAAGAAAATTGACGCAATATTGCATTGGCCTATTCCTAAAAATGTACATGAATTACGCTCATTCCTTGGTCTTGCTAGTTTCTATAGGAAGTTTGTACGTAATTTCTCATTACTTGCTTTACCACTGACCAAACTTCTTAAGAAAGGCATTGTTTATCAATGGACTGAAAACCAGCAGAAATCTTTTGATTTACTTAAACGTGCATTGACCAATGCCCCTGTCCTACAATTACCTGACTTTAACAGACCATTCTTTTTAGTTGTGACTGATGCTAACGGATCAGGAATAGGAGCTGTGCTTATGCAAGACAACCATCCAATAGCATATTCTAGTTCTAAGCTGAAACCCTCTGAGCTTAAATATTCCACTTATGACAAGGAACTCTTAGCAGTTGTTCAAGCATTAAAACAATGGAAGCATTATTTAATGGGTTCAGAATTCATGATAAAGGCTGACCAGCAAAGCATTAGACATCTACTTAGCCAACCCCAAATTTCTGACCGCCATATCAAATGGGCTTCATTCATTCAAAGTTTCCATCCTATCATTCAATACCAACCTGGAAAAGAAAATGTAGTTGCTGATGCATTGAGTAGAAGACCTGCAATTCATAACATTTCTATCATATCTTTTGATTCTTTGATTGCTATGAAAGACACATATCACCACGATATTACTTTTCATTCTGATTGGAAAAAATTAGTTCAAAATAATTTCATTCCTGTTGATTCATTGTCATATAATGATGGATTCATGTTCTTTGAAAAGAGACTGTGTGTTACTATTCCATTCCGATCTTTTGTTTTAAATGAAATTCATTGTCCCCCATATCAAGGTCATAGAGGTATCATTTCTACATTACGCATGTTAACTGAAGATTTTTATTGGCCGCATATGGATGCAGATGTATCTAATTTTGTTTCTGAATGTCTGATTTGTCAAAGAATAAAAAGACATCATGGTAAACAGTATGGGTTATTAATGCCTTTATCTATTCCATCTAAACCTTGGGAACATATATCTATGGATTTCATTACTGGCTTACCAAATACTAAATCTAACCATGACATGATTTGGACAATTGTAGATAGATTTAGTAAGCAAGCATATTTCATTGCATGTAAGAAAACTTTAACAGCATCACAAGCAGCACAGTTATTTTTGAAAACTATTTTTACTAACCATGGATTGCCGAAAGTGATTATTTCAGATAGAGATTCTAGATTTTGTAATAATTTGTGGATTACACTGTTTGCAAATCTAGGCACAAAGATTGATTTCTCATCTGCATTTCATCCAGAAACAAATGGACAAACAGAAGCCACAAATAGCACTATTTTAGATCTTTTACGTGCATACACTATCTCTAAACCTCAAACATGGGATACTCATTTGCATTTATTACAGTTTGCTTACAATAATACACCGCACACATCTACAAAGAAAGCACCTTTTGAAGTTATTTATGGACATAGATTATCTACACCTGTTGCATCTTTGTCTAATAAAATACAAAGTGCCGATGATATTGCTGTTATGCATAACACTATTTTTGATGAGGTCAAGGATATGATTGCTAAAGCCCAACAATCATATACCAAACAAGCCAACAAGAAAAGACAAGCCATGAATTTCAAAATTGATGATTATGTCTGGCTTAGAATAGAGAAACGTAGACTGCAAAGTGTAGATAGACATCCAGTTGTTAAATTAGCCCCTAGATTCTACGGACCATTTAGAATCATTCATAAGATTAATGACAATGCATTCAAGTTAGAATTGCCATCTCATTGGAAAATTCATAATACCTTTCATATTAGTTTATTGAGACCATTTAGAGGACAATTACCTATCCACCCTGTCTATGAAAACCCACCTTTACTAGAAGAAGAGACTGAAATCCTTGAACCAGAAGCCATCATAGACACTGATCACATGACCACTAGAACTGGCCGAAGGTACTCTAGATATCTCGTGAAATTTAAGAACCATCCTGTAGAAGAAGCACAATGGATGCACGCTAGAGACCTAAATGCTTTCCCCACTCTGTTAGCTCCACATTGAGCTAATAGCAATTGAGGTCAATTGCTATCCCACCCCGGGGGTATGATGCCAGGAGGCATATTCCACGGTGGATTCCGTGAGGTTTTACGGTGGATTCCGTAAACTTAGATGACCGGGGCTCATACGCAAAGAGGATTCTTTGTGCGAGAACTTGATGGGGACGCCTGTCCTTTTCGGGCGTTTCATTAATTTAGTGTGTACATGGGTGATTCCATAGCGGGTGATTCCACAAAATGCATATTAAATTAATAAACGTTTATGAGTTTAGAGTGCGCACTCGTAATAAATTAAGGTTAGGATTTATTTCTAACCAGTTGATTTATTTATGTAGCTGAAGACTGCTAGGTATTCACTTTTGTCGGTTTAATTGTGTTATTTTACTAACGATTGTGAATGCTTCAGTTGATGTGTAGAGATAGCAGCAGTGGCGGAGGAAAGCATTGGAGTCTAGCGGGTTTCCGATCTTTGGACTATATTTTGATAGGCGCCACGCCTATATTTTGATTATGTCTATAGAGACATCAACTATTTATTATTATTTTGTATGCGCTTATGCGCCTGGATATGTTATTTTTTATTTGGACATTGAGATTGGGCGTGCCAGACTCTTTGGGCACCGTCCATTAGCTTTATTTTCCTATTTTTGGTAGAAAGCAAACTCAAAAGCTAAAAGCTTGTCATATTTTTGTAATTGGGCTATTTTTGAGCAAAAAGATTGGAAATATATATTAAATACATGCTTTGTGAAGCGCTCACACAAGGCATGGGGGAGATTCAACCCAATTTGTCTCTTGTCTCATGTCGTGCTTGCTTTCACATTGGTTTTTGTGCTAAAAAGTAGAGTGCTTTGTTCTTGGGGACCTTTGGTACGTGAGCTACCTGCGTCCGATCTGCGCACCAGAATCAACCTGTGGGTCCAGGATAATAGTGGTAGATGGGTCTTGGCTACTCTTCGCATTACCCATATCAACCATCGCCTGCCATATAATGCGTGGTCTGATAACATTCCCCACAAGCGACTAAGTCCAGTTTCATTATCAATAACAACATCCAGACTAGGACCATAGTTGAAGAAGAGGTCCTCTTCATAAGCAAAATTGGCTAATGAATTTGCAAACTGATTCCAAGAACATGGAATCAGCTGAAGAGATATGCTCTCAAATTCATCAAGTAGGGTTATAACAGTTCAATGATACATATGAAGGCTGGGATTTCGGACTGTATATGTCTTATTGAGTTGATTTAAGATTAGCTGGGAACCCCTTTTACTAAAAACTACCAAATACCACCTTTCTTGGCAACATTCAGTCCCATAATCAAGGCTTTATACTCCGCCATGTTGTTAGTGAATCCTACCCTGAGATAAGAAGCTAATTTCATTGTAACTCTACGTTGGGGATCTTCGATAAATACTCCAACACTCCCTTTTTTATTAGGGTCCCTGGACGCCCATCAAAGTATAATGTGTACACCCACAATGGGTTTGCACAACCAGCCATCCAGAACTCCCCTATTCGTAATTATGATAGTCAAAATTCAACATATTTAGTAGATGAACTGACGGCTCCATCCCACCTTCATCATTAAAGACTACAAGGATGCTCGTCAAAATTTGCAAACAGTAATGACAGAAGACCTTAATCTCCCAAACGAATATCCTGTTGTCTTGCTCAGTCACTTTATAGCCTTTACTCCACCAGATGAGCTTTCCCTAATGATATTGCTGCTCTAGATATGGGTGCTCCAAATAAGGAATCGGTCGACCCATCAACCTCTATCGTTGTTTCCTTGCAAATGTCTAATCAATTGCGCATAGACCTGCAAGGCACTTATGTCATTAGTGTAGTTAGAAATAATAAGGTTTAATCTTATTAAGATTAACTTTATTCTTAAACTCCACACCCTCAAGATCTGCCAATAATGCTATGGATTTATTCTTCCCAATCCTGACAATCCTATAAGGACCGTCCCATTTGGGCTCCAACTTTCTTGGAAATAACTCTCTACATATCATAGTACCACACTAGGTATCCTTTCTTAAAAGTATATTTCTTTGCTTTTAGGTCATGGAGCTGACGCTTGGTCACCTCCTGATGTAGCAAGCTTTGCAATTTAATCTCATCGAGGTGTGCCAGAGTCATAAAGCACTCTAAGAGGGCATCCCCGTCACCCAAAGAATGATTGATTGCGAATCTTATCATCGGCAACTCGATCTCTAGAGGTAGGACACACTCCTCTCCATATATTAACTTGAATGGGGTGTGACTAGTAGCTCATTTGAACATTGTATTATATGCCCATACTGCCACATATAATTTGGTATCCCAGTCCCGTTTCTTTTCAGAGACTATCTTGGATAGAATACCCAAAAGCTGCTTATTATACTTTCAACTTGTCCGCTTACTTGTAGATTATAAGGGGTTGTTTTATTATGCTTGATGTGCCAAGCCTCAGTCAGGCTTTTTATCACTTTGTTCAGAAAATGCGTCCCCTGGTCCAATACTATTTCTTTTGGCGGACCAAATCGACATACTATTTTCTCCAACATGAAACTGGTGGTTTCCTTTGCATCGTCTTTTCGTGTTGCACGTGCTTCTGACTACTTAATAAAATAATTAGTCGCTATGATAATATAACTTTTCTATGCAGTGGATGACAGAGTAATAGGGCCCACAAAGTCGATCCCCCACTTCTCAAACGGAAGGATCACCATAATAGGAGTGAGTGGTTGCTTCCTATTCTCTCGGCTATCATGTTGTTGACAAATGTCGCATCTTTTAACGTACTTGAATGCATCCTGGAAAATGGCTAGCCACCAATATCCTACCCTCAAGGATTTTTGTGCAGTTAGCCGCCCAACAAAATGACCTCCGCAAGTAGAGTCATGGCATTCTTCTAAGATGAAAGGGATCTCGTTAGGCATTACGCATCGGTGGTAGATATCGTCTACCCCTTGCTGATACAACGTGCTTGCAATTATTGTGAATTTTAAAGCCTGTTGCTTAATCTTTCACTTTTCTAGCTCCGATAGACTAGCTCCAGTCTCTCCCATTGACAAATAATACGTTATAGCCACATACCAGGAGGAAATAGATGCCGTGTCACTCTTGAACAATGAGTCCCAGTCACTACCTTCAGCTAGAGCTTCCTTTGGCTCCCCAAAGTCCACAAGGCACTCTATGATACCTTGCAACTTGGGTGGCTTTCTCTTAACCTCATAATCAAACTCCTGCAAAGTGATTAACCACTTTGCCAAACGGTCAGGTGGTTGTAGCTTATTCATCAACAATTGTAGCCCTTCTGCCTTCGTATTCATATAAAGGACAACCTTCTCATAAAGGATGTAGTGCCTACACCTTTTAGTCGCAAAGACCATCGCATGGCACAAATTTTCCATATAAGTATAATTAACTTTGGATACACCCAGCTTTCGACTAGAAAAAGAAATCGGGTGATACCACTTCTCTTCCCACATCTGTGCTAAACAGCAACTAATGCTATGCCTGGTAGCGGCTGAAAAGATATTGAAAAAATTTCCCCTCTTTGGTGCTTTCAGCATAGGTGCTCTTATGAGTTCCTGCTTGACGTCCTCGAAAGCCACCTTACAAGGGTCACTGCACACAAACAAACAGTTGAAAGATAACAAATTTGTCAATGGCAATGTTCTTTCTGCCAATGTGTTTATGAACCATCGATAATATCCAATTGATGACAGAAAGCTATGGACTTCTTTGGGGGTGCATGGTGGACTCATGGCGACTATAGCTTTAATTTTTTTAGGATCTGTTGCAATCCCTGTTGAGCTAATTACATGGCCTAGTAGCAGCCCATAAGGTACGTCAAAAACACACTTCCTCGAATTGAGAGCTATGCAAAATTGTCTGCTTCGCTCAAAACATTTTTGTAAAATAATCAACTACCTTTCTCTCATGGTGTTTGTCCCTAAATCATCAATAAATACCTTTAGCTCCTTAGGGGAAATGTCACCAAAGGTCTTATCGGTAGTTCATTGCCAAGAACTAGGCACATTGCATAGACCAAATGCCATCACATGATATGCAAAGGTCCCGAAGACCGTTATGAACGTCGGTTTGAGCTTATCCTCTTCTGCAATTGCCATCTGATTATAGCCTGCAAAACAGCCCATGAATGAATATATCTCCCTACCCGCCAATTGATCTAGAATCTAGTCGATAAAGGGAAGTGGGTAATAATCCTTAACTGTTTGCTTATTTAACTCTCGAAAGTCCACACACAGACGGATTTGATTATTTTTCTTCTTTCTGATCACAATTGGTGAACACCATTCATTGTGCTACACAGGGAAGATCAAACCCACTTTTTGTAATTTCTGTAACTCCTCGAGTAGCCCATCCCGCAACTCAAACGGTATACGCCTGACTTTTTGTCGCATAGGATGGCTTCTTTCCTTCAACGGAATTGTATGGACAGCGAGGCTAGGAGGAACGCCCCTAAGTTCATCATAAGTCCAAGCGAAAATATCACGAAACTCTTGGATTAGGGTGACATAGTCCTCCCGTTCCTCGCACTAAGCAAAGACCCTAGCTTTATTGGCCGCTCATCGTCTAGCGTACCAAGGTCTAGTTCGATAACATCTGAATCCCTTATTCTATCTTAAGCTTCTAATGGCTTGTTCAGCATTACTTGATAGACGTCTTCTGTGGTCGATCCCTCTTTCGATTCGTCAGACGACGACGTCTCACTTGTAGACACATCTTCCATTGTCTCTAAATCTATAGAAGACAAGGGAGCTTACTCAATTTGAGGTGATTCAAGATATGAATTGACTACCACACGTCTAGCACCTCTTCAAAATATCAATCTACCAGTGGGCATATCTACTTAACAATTTTCTTGTAAAATCCAAGGTCGACCAAGCAATACTTGGTAACTCGGACACCCTGCAAATCGGATTACCCTAAAGTCTAACAGGTATTCTACATTGGCAACTATCACGTGGGCTTTAGTAATGCAGCCCTTCGGCTGTCTCAGACTATTGTTAGCCATTCAAAGGATTGTGGAGGCATCTTTCTGAATCGCAAGACCCAATCTCTCCATCAATTCAGCACTCATAATATTAATCGAGGATCGTATGTCAATGATAGCATTATCCACTAGAATCCCATCAACATAGGCTGCAACCCTTGGATAGCTTCTCCATCTCGGTCCCTCACCCTGACACACTCACTCCCTCACACTCTCACACTCCCTCTCTCAAGCACAAGCTCAAGAAAGCAAGAACAAGAGAAGAAGAAGAGAAGAGCTACTTTTGGCCACACACAAGAATGAGATTCCATTCACTTTTTGAACTTTATATACAAGCCCTAAAATCCCATGGGTACCCATCCCCTTTTTACATGACCGGTCGTTGTGGCAAGGTCCTTATTTTCTATTTCCCTCTTCTTGCCTCATGTCTTAAGCCTACACTCGTCTAATATTTTACAAATGGAACAAGAGGGAGCTTGGCACTCTTGTACAATAATTTTCAGAGTTTTTTGAGGTGCATTCTATTTAAAATTGCACTTTTTGCCTCAACTTATCTTTAAGGACCGCCTCTATGCCTTTGCTATTTTTCTGTCATTTTTTCGATCTTTGCTTCATATTTCTGCCATGTCGAATTGTCAATTGAGGAGACTAGAAAGAGTCAGGAAGCATGTGGATAGGTTCACATACAGTGGTTACACAGTGAGGCACTATGCATATATGGCAAAAGTCACTAGCTTCAAGGAACCCACAAAGTTTTCTGAAGCTATATTGGATGATCATTGGTGCAAGGCAATGGATGAGGAATATTCGGCATTGGCTGAAAATGACACTTGGGATTTGGTTGATTTTCCTAAAGGTAAAATGGCTATTGGTTGCAAATGGGTATACAAAGTGAAGTGCAAATCAGATGTCACATTGGAAAGATACAAGGCAAGACTTGTGGCAAAAGGTTATGCACAACAATATGGTCTTGATTATGAGGAAACATTCAGTCCTATTGCTAAAATGGCAACTGTGAGGATAGTGATTGCTTTGGCAGTATCTAAAGGATGGAGTATGTATCAGATGGATGTGAGGAATGCTTTTCTCAATGGTGATATGGTTGAGGAAGTATACATGGATCAGCCTAAGGGCTTTGTACATCCAGATTTTCTTACATATGTGTGTAGATTGAAGAAAGCATTATATGGGCTAAAGCAAGCACCTAGAGCTTGGAATGCTAAGATAAGTACATGCTTAAAGAAACTTGGTTTCACTATGGGCAAGGCTGGTCATAGCATATTCATAAAGAAGACAAGGGCTGGTTATGTGATATTAGTCATCTATGTGGATGACTTGATTATTACAAGTGATGATGTCACAAGAATTGAAGAGATCAAGGAAATGTTACATGCTGAATTTCAGGTCAAAGATTTGGGTGAACTGAAATATTTCCTTGGGATTGAGGTTGCCTCTACACCTCATGGTACTTGGTTGTTGCAGAAGCAGTATGCCCAAGACTTATTGACCAAGTATGGTATGTTGGATTGCAAAGCATTATGCACTCCATTGGAACAAAATGTTAAGCTACTTGGAGATGTTGTTTGAGAATGTCACTATGTATAGACAAATGGTGGGTAGCCTGATTTACCTTACCATCACTAGACCAGATCTTAGCTATTCAGTTGGATTGATTAGTCAATTCATGCAAAAGCCTATGAAGCAGCACTTGGATGCAGTGAGGAGGATCTTGAGGTATGTGAAGGATACATTAGGAGCACACCAGTAATCCTGTCTATCATGCTAGGAATAAGCACATTGAGGTACACTATCACTTTATCAGAGAAAAAGTGATTGGAGGAGACATTGACTTGGTCCTTGTGAGGACAGAAGACCAGGTTGTAGATATCTTTACCATGTCATTGGGTAAAGATAAGTTTGTGCACTTTAGATAGCTACTTGGAGTGAAGTACCCCACTTGAGCTTGAGGGGGAGTGTTGAGATTCAAGCTCATTAGTCTTCTGTCAGTTATTTACCTTAGTGAATATGGTTAAGTCACAATGACTTAACCATAAACACAAGGGAGCATGAGTGCTACCCTTTGAGCTTGAGCCTATGTCTTGGTCCACTTCTCTCACTCAGAATCTTAATATGAAACTCATTAATATGGAGTTCTCCATCTTCTTCTGCTAACCCATTGAAGATGGGAAAATGTGCTCCTAATGCCAGTAAATCCAGTGTCCTACTGGAATTGCAATGGGTTGTTCCATGGCTACAATCGGATTGACAATAGAAGTTTGTGTAGGTAAAACTACACCCCCACTTGAAATGGGTTGATTGACTGTAAGAGGGGAAGTATTAAGACTTCCTCTTGCACTCAAAGGGTTTCTTGTCACACTTGGGTTACTAAAACCACTACCGCTTATGCGTATCAAGCTACTCCTTTGAGGAGAATAATGCCTTAGAATCTTAGCCCGCCGTCTAGCCCTCTCAGCACGTTCCTCTTTTTTTATTTTCACTTGATGGTTTTTGTCAGAGGACATGAACTGACTATTTGGTCCCTAGAGACCCTAGATTCGGAACCACCACTTATTCGCCGCTCCTGGAAAATGCACCACCTATCAGGACACCTAAAATGGGCCTGACATTGGCTCTCTAGCACTAGTCGAGCCTCTAAGACACACAAGACACCCCACATGACCTCGCGGCGAGGAGCGTTGTCAAAGAGTTTACTGTTCATGATATAAACCATGGGATTCTTATGATCTCAGAAGAGTCTCACTGGGAATTATATGAGATATTTGCATACAAAATTCAGGCATTGTTATCCAATATCTACCATAGTTATACAAGTTCGTGACCTAGGCTGGTCAAAAAGTGACCAGGGTTAGAGCAGAGAGCAGCCCGCGTTTTTCGGCGCAAAATGCGGGCTGCACTGCTTGAGGAAGACTGGGAGAAAGCTGGAGCTGAGATGCATGGAATGGAGCATGCAAACTGCAGATTAACTGGTTCAACCCCACTGAAGATGTAAACTTGGTGAGAGCTCCACTTCTCTGCCTCTTTGGTCTGACGAAAATGCATGCTCAAACTGTCTATAAAAGAGGGGAAATCTAAGAAAAGAGTATTCAGCCTGCTCTTATGCACGACTTCTCTCATCTTCTCTACCTTATTCTTGGTCTAATGAAGCCCGACTTGTGCCCAAGTACTTGAGTGACTTTGGGGCAAGCAAAGGGTGAGGATATTGAAGACTTATGGACTGTTATGGGCTGAAATAACCAGTCATAACAGGGCAGCCCACTATTTTGATCTATTTTTATGAGCAAACATGGGTTTTTTATGGTTGTAATAGAGGAAAATGACCTCTTTTCTTCAAGACATTGTTCATAGATGATCAAGAGTGCTTCTTCTTGAGTTTATGTACTCATTTTGAATTTGTTTATGGGCTGGAATTTTCTATTTTAAAATAGGGCTGAAGCTAAAAATATTCTTTTTCAATCCATTTCATGCATCTTTGGCCCAAATCTTGGATGTATTTGATTCTAGCATCAATATACTTGACCCAAAGGATTGAAATCCATCTATGTACATGAAATAAATGCCATTTGGAGCTTGCATTTGACATTCATAGATGAATTAGAAATCTAAAAATCTCCTTTATGAAATGATGTATGCATCCTGAAGCATTTGATGTATTCAAGTTAGTCCTAATCCTTCTGTTCATGTATACTAAGTACAAAGTAAGAAGGCTTGAATTCCTCTTCCGAACCTAAATTCTTTCTAAATCCCGAATCTTATTAAAACCCAATCCATTGTCCCTTTCTGAATCTTGAATCCTAAACTCTTCTTCTGCACTAAAAGCCCCGGTGGTAGACCTTTAACTCTTAACGCGACGACATGGTGAACCTGACGTGAAGGTCCGCTGTAGAAGAAGAAGTCCAATGGGAGAATCATCAAGCTCGGGAGGAGATGCTTTGCAACAGTTGGTTCGTCTAATGCAAGAGAGCCAACAACAACAGCTGCAATTTCAATTTCAGTAGCAGTTGCAATTGCAACAACAACGGAGAGAAGAAGAAGAACGGATTGATGCTGCTGCCATTAAGGCCTTAGCAGCAGTTGGGCATGAGCTCAAGCAATTTAATGGGAAAAATGTGTCCTCTTTTATCCGTCTCTACACTAACAAGATGGTCTTCTTTGGAGTTCCTCAACATGCTTGGAGCCGTTACTTTGCCCGCCTGGCTGTGCATGGCCTCCAGGACCGAATTCATGGTCTTTCCCAAAAAGATGCTGGATGGACTGTGTTCAAAAAGGCTCTTCGAGAAGGATTTTTCCTTGAAGATTCTGGCCTTATGACAAAGAAAATCTTCACCGAATGGGTCGAAAGGCCCAATAAGGGCCTAACCGCTACTGCTCTTCATCAAGAGTTTGAAAGCAAATTTGCCCAACTAGATCCTGATGACCAACAAGGTATGGAAAGTCAAAAGATTGAGTTATTTTTAAAAGCTGCAGATTCTTCTCTTCAGGAGAAATTGACTGACCGACTTGAAGACCCTGACTCTGAGTCGGGACTAAAGACTTCTTGGAGTGATGTCACTGAAGCAGTTAATATGATTGCTCGAAGAGAGCGATTGCGCCTAAGATGGGGATCAACCCCTGTAACAACTGATTCTATGAAGGAGCCTGTTCCAACTTCTTGACCTCCTGTCTCTATGGCCGAGCAACCAAGAAATTCTGCTGTTCCTTCTCCAAAGAAGGATGTCATGGATGAGTTAATTAAAAGCATACGGGATCTCCATCTTAATTTAACAGAAATTAATTCTAAAGTAGAAAGGCTTGATGTTAAAGTAGAAGAAAGGGGTCGGTCAACCGTCCAAAGACTTGCACGAGAAGGCTTTAAAAGACGCTGCATTTGGTGTGATAGCCTTCAGCATGACAAGAGGGAGTGCGGAGCATTCCGTGAAGCCGAAGCACAAAAATTAGTCTTTTGGAAGGATGGAAAAATTCACGCAACCGAAACCGGGCTTCCTCTTGAGCCAAACTTCGGTAACGGCGGCATGAAGAAAAGATTGGAGGATTTGGCAATAAGAACAACCTATGCAGGTGTTGATGCTACAACTTATGGGTTGCAAATTGAGCCAACTAATGAAATTGTTAAGGCATGTAAAACTAATGCAAAATCTAAAGTGTGGACGCAGGCCTTGGAACGCATGGAGCAAGGCAAGGCAACTAAGGATGATTTAACCACTGCCAGTCAATGTATTGGAGGAAGAACTGGACGGTCCGAGCCTGTGGATTCATTTTCAGCTTTTGCCCGGCTAGTTAAAATTAATAATTAAGAAGCCATGATAGAAGAAAAGAGAAGAAGAGAAGAAGATGTTGCCGGTCCTTCTTCTTCAGGACCGACTAAACACATAATAAGAAGCAAACTAGACCAACATAAGGCTGCTGAAAATCCGCTACCACCAGAATTTGACATGGGAGAAGCCCCTCAAGCAAAGAAGATAGAAGGAAAAAGAAAAAGCAAACATCCCAGTTACAAGTTGCAGTCTGACATAGAGATCGCAACGGATCTTAAACGGATCCTAGAACAAAGGATTCTTGGAAGTAGAATTGAATTTACATTAGTGAAATTCTCGGTATTGCAAAACGAGGATTTCATGATGTAATAATTGATGTAATTAAACGAAAAAGACAATATGGTGGTGAGGAAACTGAAGAATCTGTATATGCTTTTTTGCAAGTACTTCATGTGTATTTGCAGGATGAAGAGAAGCTGAAAACTCACGAGATTCGATTGGAGGCAATCAAAGAATTGATTGCAGCCATAGAAGACAAAGATGAAGACATTTATGAAGTAGAAGGTGAAGAAGCCATAATGGTGGAAACTTCTCAATCTAAAGTGCAGCCCATGCAAAAGAAAGACACTTTTCTTCACAACATGCAAGAAGAAAGTGAAACTCACTTTATTCCAAGTAGTCACTATTCCCGTACCCATTGGGCAAGGGCGACTACTGAAACTGTTGTTAAAATTGGTGAGAAAGAAACTCCATGTATTGCCCTCATAGATCATGGTTCGGAAATTAATGTTATGTCAAGAAGTCTCTATGAGAATGGTGGATGGCCTATTGATGTGGACCCAGGATGGCGCATGAAGGCAGCCAATAACTCTTCTGGCGATCTTTATGCAGCATGCCCTTATGTACAAGTTACTATCGGTAACGTAAAAGATGATCAATTTCATTTCTTTGTTCAAGATTCTTGCGGTTATCCAATCATTCTTGGACAACCGTTTATTTCCGAGTTTCGTTTAGAGACAAAGGCTCTTGATGATGGTTCATCATATGCTCGGATAAGAAGCAAGGATAATGATAAGGCTGTTCAATTCCTAACCGTCTGTGTTAATCACCATCGGAATAGGGATCGATTGAGAGATCATCCTGTTCCTCCTAATGCCCAAGAATTTAAGGGTTTTCAGGTAGCACTGCTATAAGTGGAGGCTATGGCAGTGCATCATGTCACAAAGAATTGCCTCCACATATGAAGGAGGCAAGGTCTAAAGTTGATTTGCAGGTTTTTTCAGCCAATGGAGTGGGCTGTTATAAACAATTTTTAGCCATGAATAGGGCTGAAAGAAAGTATTTGAGTCATATGGAGCAAGAACTGAAGCAAATAGATATTCTACCTAAAGATGAAGAAATTTCAGGTCTATTTTATGGGCTGAATTATAATGATACAATGGCTGAAATTTATTCAGCCGTTCATGCAAGAAATCAAGCTGAAAATCAGTCCATACAGGTATGTACATTGGATATGTATGACATAATTCAAGAATTTGCAAATTATGAAGCCTTTGGATAGCCAAACAAGGATGAAGAAAGAGTAGAAACAAAATATAAAACAGTTGATAAGAAGGTCAAGCCGGTAGCTACTCCTCTACCACCTAAAAGCGAAGGATTGGTAGAAAGGGTATCCAAACAACCAAGCCTTCGTGATCCTAAAGATATTGGCCATCAATTTACAGCTGAAAGTCTACAAAAGCTGAAAATTGGTGAAGACTCTTTCCTCTTGCCGGCTGAAAATTTTTTTTTCATGCAAATGTTAAAGAAGCATGGTAAAGCCTTTTCATTTCAGCCACATGAAATCGGCTGTGTGGATCCAAGCATTGTGGCTCCAATGGTAATTTTTGCGGTCCCACATGTGCCTTGGAATCTTAAACCAATTCTTGTTCCAAGGGCTCATTTGCCTAAGTTATTGGAACTTTTAAATGAAAAGATAAAAATGCGAATATTGGAGCCATCTTCAGCTCCATATTCCAATCGATGGTTTACCGTACCTAAGAAGAATGGATCTTTACGATTCATTCAAGATTTGCAACCCGTTAATAAAGTCACTATTAGAAATGTTGGATCAGGACCAATTGTGAATGAGTTTGCTGAATCTTTTGTAGGAAGGGCAATCTATTCCATGGGAGACTTATATTCAGGCTACAACCAATTTCAGCTTGCTTTGGAAAGCTGTGACATTACTACAATGAAGACGCCTCTTGGCCTAGTCCGCATGTGTACTCTACCTCAAGGGGCTACGAATTCAGTAGCTCACATGATGAATGCCATGCATAAAGTATTGAGGGATTATATTCCTCAATTGACTCTTCCTTTCCTTGATGATGTTCCAATCAAAGGATGTGAAGTTCATGAGAAAAATGAAGAACTCAATGAACTTGGATGTCGAAAGTTTGTTTTTGATCATATTAATGATTGTGCTCAAATCCTGTCTAAATTAGAAGAAGTTCATCTTACTCTTTCACGAGCTAAATCTGTTTTTGGAGTTGAAGAAGTCCTTGTGGTCGGTCATATGTGTGGACCATATGGCCGTAAACCTTCTTCATCTAAAATAAATGCAATCAGCAAAATGCAAGAAGAATATACAAATGTTTCAGAAGTGAGAAGATTTCTTGGTGCATGTGTCTTCTACCTTATTTGGATACCACATTTTGCTCATGTTGCTGAAAGTCTTTATCAGCTCCTAAGAAAGGGCCAAAGGTTTCTATGGACAAAAGAACACACTCAGGCTATTCGAAAACTCAAGAAAATGCTGACTTCGGCTCCCACTTTAAAGAAGGCTAACTACTCTAATGGACATCCCATTATACTCACAGTGGACACAAGTCCTATTGGAATAGGATGGGCAGTTGGTCAAGACGACCTTGAAGGCAACAGATATGTGATCCGCTTTGGAGCAAAGGTTCTTAATGAACAAAAAAGAAGGTATGCTCAAATTAAAAGAGAGCTTTGGAGAGTAGTAACTGCATTAAAATGTGACAGGGAGTACTTCATGGGCGCACATGTTATAGTTGAGACAGATTGCCTTCCATTCTTGGGCATGATAGCCAACTGTTCCACTCCTGACATAGCCATGCTAAGATGGATAGCCTATATTAAATCCTTAAATCCTGATTTGAAACATATTGTAAGAAAAGATAATCCAGTTGTTGACATGCTTTCACGTGCCAGATATATGGATGAAGAAGAAATGATGGATGAAGAAGAATCAGAGTTTATAAATGAAGCTGTTAATGCAGGTACAACAAAAATTACAGCAAGAACAACATGTTTAGCTGATAATACAACTTTTACATTAGCAAGGATGGATGAATCAACCAAAGAAGGACAATGGACAGCTAGTAAACAACATATCCCATGTTTTGTTATGGTTTGTTCACACTTTAAAGAAGAATATTATGCAGATGATTGGCTAAAAATTGGCCAATTTTTTAGCACTATGACAAAGAAGGAAGAATGGACTCATGAAGAGTTCAAGAGAATTAAGAGAAAAGCCTATGGTTTTTTTCTTAAAGATGGCTACCTTTGGAGGCATGCAAAAAAGAAAGGAAGAGCGCATGTTTGTGTCTTAGGTGACAAAAAGACACAAAGACTGGTCATGCAAGAATTCCATGAAAGCCTATTGGCTGGTCATAGAGGCATATGGGGTACTTTTGCCAAAATAAAAGAAAAATTTTGGTGGCAAAACATGTATAAAGACATTGAGCATTTTGTTGAGTCTTGTCATGCTTGTCAAATGTATTCTATGGTAAAGCATAGAGATGGGCTTCAGCCTACCTATCCTTTATCTATTCACTATAGATGGGTTATTGATTTAGTAACCATGCCTACAGGAATTTGGAACATGAGATATCTAGTACTTGCTAGAGAAGATCTCACAAACCAAGTGGAAGGAAAGGCCTTGACAACAAAGTCCACTCATGCTGTTTGTAGATTTTTACTTGAAGAAGTATTTTGCAGGTATGGATGTGTTGCTAAAGTAACTGCTGATAGAGGAGAATTGGATGCTGATGAAGCTCGCCATTTCTTTGCTCAATTGGGAATTAAGCTATCTCTTACTTCTGCCTACAATCCTGAAGGCAATGGTAAGAGTGAAAGAGGTCATCAACCAATTCTTAAAGCTTTAGCAAAATCATGTAAAGGAAAGTTGAGGGAATGGCCTAAAATGCTACCATTCGCATTATGGATTGATAGAACAACCCATAGTGCAGTGACAAGATATATGCCAGCTGAACTCATGTATGTATAGTCACCTATTATGCCTATTGAGGAATCCATTGTCACATGGTGTATCTTGCCTTGGGATGAAGGCATGAACAGGGAAGAATTGCTGTCTTTACGCATAAGGAAACTTGAAAGAAGGCCAGAAGATGTCAAAATAGCCATTGAAAGGCTAAAAACAGCAAGATTAAAGAATAAGAAGAGGTTTGATAAGCACCATCGACTTTGTCCAAGAGCTATTCAAGAGAATGACTGGGTTCTTGTTTATGATAGCAGCCTGGATAATCAATATAGTGCTCATAGGAAGTTAGCCAAGCGATGGTTTGGACCATATGTTGTAAAAGTAGTACATAATAATGCTACTTACTCTTTGGCTGAAATGGATGGGACCATGATAAAGATTCCAATAGTTGGGAAACGAATCAAACTCTTCAAACGAAGAGAATCTTCAACTTATGAACTTAATGACTTTGACACAAGCCCTTTACTTGAAGACATGTAGGAAGAAAAAGACTTAGGGAATGAAGATGAAGAAGAAGACCCTCCTTGACCTGTACTCTTATGAAATGGCACATGCCGGAGGATGTGCAGGTTAGGAGGGGGTGAATGTCAAAGAGTTTACTGTTCATGATATAAACAATGGGATTCTTATGATCTCAGAAGAGTCTCACTGGGAATTATATGAGATATTTGCATACAAAATTCAGGCATTGTTATCCAATATCTACCATAGTTATACAAGTTCTTTTGTATTTGACATATAATTTGCAGTTATACCATGTACATTTATGAAAAATAAATCTATGGGAACCTATAACTTAGACATCTGGAAGTAATTAACAGTCTGCTGGATAAATCACATTAATTCAGGTACAAAAATATGGGCAAAACCCAAAAATGTTGCCAAAAACTGTCAAAAAGTCCACTAGGTCCACATGGGACTAAAAGTTACTGACTTAGGTGACCAGCACAAGTGACCTAGGCTGGTCAAAAAGTGACCAGGGTTAGAGCAGAGAGCAGCCCGCGTTTTTCGGTGCAAAATGCCTGCTGCACTGCCTGAGGAAGACTGGGAGAAAGCTGGAACTGAGATGCATGGAATGGAGCATGCAAACTGAAGATTAACTGGTCCAACCACTGAAGATGTAAACTTGGTGAGAGCTCCTCTTCTCTGCCTCTTTGGTCTGACGAAAATGCATGCTGAAACTGTCTATAAAAGAGGGAAAATTTGAGAGAAGAGTATTTCAGCCTGCTCTTATGCACGACTTCTCTCATCTTCTCTACCTTATTCTTGGTCCAATGAAGCCCGACTTATGCCCAAGTACTTGAGTGACTTTGGGGCAAGCAAAGGGTGAGGATATTGAAGACTTATGGACTATTATGGGCTGAAATAACCAGTCATAAACAGGGCAGCCCACTATTTTGATCTATTTTTATGAGCAAACATGGGTTTTTTATGGTTGTAATAGAGGAAAATGACCTCTTTTCTTCAAGACATTGTTCATAGATGATCAAGAGTGCTTCTTCTTGAGTTTATGTACTCATTTTGAATTTGTTTATGGGCTGGAATTTTCTATTTTAAAACAGGGCTGAAGCTAAAAATATTCTTTTTCAATCCATTTCATGCATCTTTGGCCCAAATCTTGGATGTATTTGATTCTAGCATCAATATACTTGACCCAAAGGATTGAAATCCATCTATGTACATGAAATAAATGCCATTTGGAGCTTGCATTTGACATTCATAGATGAATTAGAAATCTAAAAATCTCCTTTATGAAATGATGTATGCATCCTGAAGCATTTGATGTATTCAAGTTAGTCTTAATCCTTCTGTTCATGTATACTAAGTACAAAGTAAGAAGGCTTGAATTCCTCTTCCGAACCTAAATTCTTTCTAAATCCCGAATCTTATTAAAACCCAATCCATTGTCCCTTTCTGAATCTTGAATCCTAAACTCTTCTTCTGCACTAAAAGCCCCGGTGGTAGACCTTCAACTCTTAACGCGACGACAACGTCTAAGGCTCACACTACACTAACTGCTAATATTGATTTTGTGTTTGTAATAGGACACAGTTCACGTTTAATTTCTCTACTCCTTGGAGGGAGATACCATAACATATATGTATAATACCTCATATCACATACATAGGAGGGAACCTCTCGGTTGAAACACCATGGTCTCATTGCAGCTCTCCTACATCAAGGGGATTGGCCCCAAGATGTGTTGTCTCAACATAAAAAACACACGATACATAGTCCACTCTTTGATTTACCGAACGATCTAGGAGTTGATATTTCATTGCTGAACTTATCCCAAGGAACGGCTCATCTAACCTACAGCAAAGGACCTCCTCACACTCTCAGCGTTGGTCAATGTTCCGACATACATGCATTATGCATCTAAGAGATTATACCATGTGGCATGCAAAATACAAAAGTGTATGCTTATTGTGTACAAACATTTTATTTAAAAAAAAGAGCAACAAAGTGGAGTGTAAAAATCATCCCTTCAATGATTTTCAATCTATTCGTTGTTGCTGCATTGCTAGAGACTAGCACCGAGTTACCTTGTACTACTAGCCTCTTAAAACTTAAATGATTATCATCCTTTATGAGGTGCACAAACAAAAGATCAGACTTTACTTCATTTTCAGCACTTAAATGCTTCCACAACCCTTCTTCCTCCCTATCGCTTATGTGTTGCATCGTTGCATAGATGTAGGGGGTTTTTTTTGTCATTTTTGATTTACAAGACAATAAAAAAACACTAAAATATTAAAAAAAGGGTGAGTTGAGTCTTAACCTCATGCCTAAATCTTTTTAAATATTCATGTACATTAATCATATTTTTTCTTATTTTTTGAAGCACAAAAACCTATTTTTTTCCATTTTTTAAACTATTTTTCACTATTTGTTTATGCATAAAAATAGGCTATTTTCTTATCTATGCTTAGTGACTGATTATGATAGTTGAGAAATGTTTTTTAATGAGAAATTTATTCCATGCACATCTCTTTTTCCCACCCGAAACCAACAAAATCTTCATTTTTACTCAAAAAATACACTTTTCGGGTTGTAATTTAATTATTACAACTATTTATCATTATAGTTCTATATTTCTTTTATGCACAGCCCTCAATCATGATGTAAAAAAGATCCAAACAAATTTTTGTTCCATATGAATTTCATTTCAACCATCAAACATAAAAAAGAAGCAAATTTCCTTTGTAAAAATGAGGCATATTGCTTATGCCCATGTTGCGGGTTTTTAAAATAATTGATACGGACTGCCAAAGGACCACCCTGTAATCATTCTTTAGTGCTGAACACCTTCTCTCAGCCTCCTCTTAATCTTGGATCAATCCGCATCCTTCAGCCCCTCTTCCTCTTGATTTCTCCCACATGAACTACCACTTGGAAGAGAGAGAGGGAGGAGAGACTAAGTTTTGATGAAGCTATCCGGGCAGTCATTTCTGATCCCGAGAGTGGCGATGGGGAGCGAAAAGATCATGCATCTAGCAGGTAAGATCAATTCATAGGGTTGCATTGAGGTGGGAGATGCCTCATAGCCCCCTCCCCCTCCGAAACACGTCGTCTACTCAATACAACAAAAAGGCTCCATAGACGCGCTTGTAGACACAATATTTGAACTGTGTTAAAAAATGTCAGGCGCATTTGTTACCGCGTCTAAAAGCTCGCTTATAGTAAAACTTACACGCGCATATAGTCGTGCATATTGACGCGCATATTGACGTGCTTCGCAAATATATAATCATATTTATAAAAAAGTAGATATGTTCATATTCTGCATCTATACACATGTGTAACTGCGCATCCAAAAAGGTGTGTACTCTGCAAATTTTTTATGATAATAGACGCGCATTTTTCCTGCAATTTAGACGCGCTGATAGACGTGCAAAACAACAGAGGTATGAAAAAAAAACCATCTCTAGTTTTTTTTCACCCCATCAACATAAAATTGTATGCTTAGAAAAAATAGAGAAAGATTATTTCGAAGATTTTTGTACTGAAAACAAAACAATGTATGTAAAACACGAAATTTCATATATATAGATGAAACGTTTTTACATGATGAGTTCTAGTGCTTGTGACCTCAAGCATGGTCATGGTCGCAAGCACTAGCTGAAAGTAATACATATAAAAAATGAAAACTACAAGCCAAGGGGAGGCATGCCATGCATGGGGCTCCTCTACATCTCCTCAGAAGAGGCATCATTGTCGCTACCACCACCGCTGCCGGTGCCGCTGCTGCTGCCGCCACCGCTATTGCTAGTCCCCCCTTTACTATCCTCAATTGCATCAGGGTTCGCCTACACAAAGGATTAAGGTATATAAATACCATTACAAACAATAAATTAGAGTTACCTATACTTTTCATGTAAAAAATAAAACATACCTCTTCTGGTTATGGAATCCTCATGGCACGATTATACTGCTCCTCCATGATGAGTCCCTCCTCATAGAAATGCTGCTAAGTGGACGCCCGGTTATGACCTCGATGGTAGCCTATCTCTCTAGGAGTAGGCATCCTACCAACGATATGATACTATAAAACAATTTGAACATACAACGTATTAGAACACACTACATAATGAATTGAAATAAATTACAAATTTTAATAAAAAAAAGAAATCAAATAATACTTACAAACTCAGCCTCCCATGACTCCCTGCTACTCGATCCATAATGCGACGATCCCATGGTTGCCATCTGGATATGTCGCGCCTCTGCATGTTGGCGACTTGTCCTTTTCTCTGCTGCTCTCTTCTTGGCCTCTTTCCACTCCCTGCGGTGGCAATTGGGTGGTTGGCCATATCCAGGGCACCCCTGCTCTTGTCTCCGCACTGACTCCTTGGCACGTGTCATAAGGTGAGACCTCTTGTTATGAAGCGCGTCTCTCACCTTTGACCATCCCCAATCATTTGAGAATCGTGAATTCTCGGGATTAGGGTACCTTCTATGTACTGCTCGTAGTACCTCTTGCCACAAACCATTTTTTTGGTGCTTGAAGGGAATCATACAATCTTTGTATGTGGCATGCACGGCACTCCTCAAGTAGGCTATCACTTTCCTCCCCTCAGGGTTATACAAGATACCACCAACATCAGTGACAGAGTAGTACATATGTGGAGGCTCACCTCTCTCATTTCCTAGTGAGGGTGATCGTGAGCCACCTCCTAGGAAACCCCCACAAAGCCCTCGACCTCCTCGTCCTCCCAAATGACTCTCCCTCCTCCCTCGACGGGCACTACCCTCTACCTCACTCTATGCATGTGCTTCTGCAGATGCAGGTGCTTCGGCCAATCCATGTACTTTAGCTGATCCCTGTGCATCAGTTGATCTGTGTGTATGCATAGTGCATGGAGTACCTGTTAGTAGAGGTGTACCAAGGTTTAGTGTACCAAGGTTTGGTGTTTGTGCGGCAGTGCTAGGCAAAGATGTGATATGTGTCCCAGACATGACACTGAAAACCTCCTCTGCAGTGGGAGAGCGACCAAGATAATTGGTCATCTCCCCTATGAATTGCTCCTTGTTCGGAAAACCTCCAAAAAAGCTACTAATACCTCTAAAAAAACTCCGTTAAGGTGTTATTCATGCGTTCCAATGCAGGATCAGTGCTGGAAGATCCAGAATTTCACATCTACACAAGCAAAAATCCATTACTACCCTGTGCAGATAAAACATATTACATGTTGCGTCTATATCTGTGTCTCTGTGCGCGTCTATTAGCGCATCTATTCTTGCGTCTATACCTGTGTCTACACTGTCATCTAGATGCGTTGACAGACACGCACAGTTGGACCATATTTTGCAAACTGTTATAAAAAATGCGCAAAAAAACCTCCATAGATGACAGTCTATAGCATGTAAAGAGAGAGAGAGAGAGAGACAAACAGACAGAGAAAGCAAACAAGATTGAGAGAGAGAAGAAGAACTCACCTTCTTTGCTTGTTCTGACAGGTGGTGGCTAGGTTGCAAGCTCCTTGTCCTACTTCTCTCTTCCCTTGGTAAGTTGCTTGAATCTTCTTGTCTTCCTTGTTGTTGTTTGGCTCTTGTTCTTTACTCTTTGGCTCTTCCTTCCTCCTATCCTCTTTTTACTCTTATTTCCTTCCCTCATTGTCTTCATGAAGTGGTAGATAGACATGATTAATGATGTCGAGCTCGAACTGCAGAAAACACGCAAAAAACGTAGAAAAGCACTGGTTTGAAAAGAAAGCCATAAATTTTTAAATTTTTTTAAATATTTGTGTGGCGCGTCTGTAAGCACGTGTATATGCGCAGATAAGACATATTATACACGCTGATAGACGCGTAGTTACAATTAAACTGATTAGATGCTAGCTTTTGGTTGTTTTTGGATCAACATGACTTCCCTAGTATTTCAATATCAAAATGTTTGCCTCCATGTTGTAAGTATCAATGCATTTAGGGAATATGACATATATACCAAATGAAATCATATATGTCCTTATGATTCAGGTATAATTATGTCATCATCTTCTACTAGTATGGGACATGCTGAGTCAACAAACAGTACATCCTCCAGTGAGGATGAGGCATTGCATCTTTACAATCGAGATGCTTGGCTATGACGGAAAATCAAATGTATGTGTGATCATTGTCGAGGATGTTTTTTTTGAGCACGTTGAATCACAATGTCACACCTCAGCATGTATGGAGAGTGGGACCAAGAAAAAGACCCAATAATTTTTATTGCTTTATTTGCAAAAATATTATTGGTCTATGTTGCATCTTCACCATTAAACAAAAACTCCTTTTTTTAATTGAGTAGGATGCGGTACCACATCCTCAAATGGTCCCTCCAGGGCGTCGAGAGGCTGCAAAGCGTCGACGCGAGGAGGCAGAGTCCTTAAGAAGAGTAGAGACTGATGACGACGATAGTAGCCCTCTTCAAATGCCCCATCAAGTTTTGGAGGAAGAGATTTTGGACAACATGGTGTACGATTTATTTTCCCATGAGGTTCGGGGGGAGGGCGCCACTAGAGAGACAGATGACCCGCTACACGTAGCGTCGAAAACTCCATTGTACGAAGGTTGCACCTACTCCGTTTTACGTGCATCTCTCGAGATACTAAACTTACAAACCATTTATGGATGGAGTAATGCTAGCTTGAATGCATTATTGAAGTATGTACCATTTGATATTAATTCATAAATGCTTCTAGACAATATTCGTGGTTTGTTAACTCTCTTTGCACAATATATGTAGGTTATTGTCACAAATGCTTCCAAATGGAAATAAATTACCAACTAGAAGGGAGCAAGCAAGGCGTTTCTTGATATCTCTTGCAGGTCTCGATTACGTTAAAATCCATGCATGTGTTAATGATTGCATCTTGTTTCGTGGGGATCATGCATCTGCACGACAGTGTCCTATTTGTGGTCAACCAAGATACAACTAGGAGATGAAATCAATGGATGTGCCTCGTAAGGTTTTGCGACATTTTTTTATTATTCCACGTATTCAACTTATGTTTAAGTGTGAATCTATTGCGACACTCATGTCATGGCATGCTAGTCACCATTCAAGTGATAAAAAGTGGAGAATTCCTTCAGACACACCAGCTTGGCAACACGTAGACAATTTGTGGCCTACTTTCAAAGAAGAGCCCAGAAATTTGAGATTTGGTCTAGGATTAGATGGAATAAATCCATTTGGCATCAAAAGCACCTCATATAGTGTATGGCGAGTGGTATTGGTGAACTATAATATCCCTCCGTCCATGGCAATAAAAAAAGGACATGTACTGTTGTCCCTTTTGATTCCTGGAAAACACAAAGTAAAAAACATGGACGTTTACTTAGAGCCTTTGATCGAGGAGCTAGAAATGCTATGGAGAGGTATTGAGGTGTAAGATGTGAGTGCATCATTGTCCTCTAGAGATTTCACTTTAAAGGGCATGTTGTTGTGGACCATGCATGACTTTCCAGCCTATGGAGAGTGTTCATATAGTTGCATACTCTATTTGATTCATTCTTACCCTTAATCAAATATATGTCATCATTAACCCACTTGTTTTTATAGGTTTAACTACATCAGGATATCATGCATGTCCAATTTGTGGTCCCTCTCTGGTTTCTTCTAGACCGACACGCTTGAAGAAGGTTATCTATGACAATCATCATCGTTTTCTTTCTATTGACCACCCTAAATATGCATCCCCCACTAATGGAAGAACTCCACAATCTCTGACCATTCAAGATTGGAAGGACACTTGGACACACGCCAACGATCATCCTCCACTCAACATGAGTTGGTAACTAGTTTGCTTCTTTTGTTTGTCTTTAAAGTACACTCCATTATGAGAACAAGAAATAATATATTGTTTGTGCCTTAGATTCTCTATATTTTTTCGTCTCCCATATTTGACTGAACTCAAGATCAATCACCTGTTGGACCCCATGCATATATTCAAGAATGTTGCCTCTACATTATGGGATCACTTAATCGGGGCTCGTGATTCTGTCAATGTAAGGGAGGATTTATGTAGCATTGGACGTATGAGACAAGCTTGGCCACGCATCAGACCTAGATGAAAGATCGAGTTACTGCGTGCACCTTGGATGTTGTCGAAGACCAAAGAAAAGATGGTGAAGCAGCAGATATGTAGATTTCGAACTCCCACAGGATATATGAGATGCCTCAAGGGAACCTTCATAAAGAAAAATAAAAGAGGTGTGGAGTAACTATCCGATTTAAAGTCTCACGATTGGCACAAAATGATTCAGGTAAGGATTTTCATAGCCATAAATATATTAATTAGTGGAGTAACTATGTAGACTAATTAACAATGTATGAATATTTACATACAGTTCATCCTTCCTACTAGCATATCCCATTGTGTTTCGAAAGATGTGTGTGATATCATTTACAAGATGGGTGAGCTCGCGAGGTATGTATACTTTATACTTATTTTTTAGTTTACATACTACGTACATCACATAGTAAACCCGCTTGAATTTATGGACAAAACTAATCATCGTTCTCAATTGCATGTTGGTAGATTTGTGAGTTTGAAGGAAATCGATCCAAATACATTGCAAGAGGCTCGAGTATTGTCCATTGAGGTGGTTTGTTTGGTGGAGGAAACTTTTCCTCGCTCCATTTTGACTACTCAAGTACGCTTACTCATACATCTGATTGATGAGATCGCAATTTGTGGGGTAGTTCATGCAAGGTGGATGTTTTTTCTAGAGCAATTTATGAAAACCCTAAAAGATTTTGTAAGGCAAAATGCACGGCCCGAGGAAAGCATGGCTGAGGGTTGGTTAGTGCAATCATCCCTTGTACAAATCTTTGAATATCTTACTAAAGTGGACCCCTCTTTACCACGACTATGGAAAGATGACGAAGATTTGAGGATGACCTCTATAATACCTCAAGGAAAAGGAAGGAGCAAAGTGCTAATGAAAGAGGAACTTTGTAAGTTAAATGTATTTTGTGTGCTTAACAACGAAGTAATGAGCAAATGGGTGATACTATATAAAGAAGCAAGGACAAGAAGAGTAAGCGAAAGGCAAGCATTTCGTGCTAGACATGGACGTAATGTCCCATATCCAGAACATTTAAGTGTGCTTCCACGTCATATTGATATAGATTGGCTACATGAAAAAATGGAGAAGATGGAAAAAGAGGAGTCGATGGATATATCGCAAGAGGAGTGGGAACACGTACGAGGTTGCTTATCAAAGGTGAGACATACTTATAATTAAATTATCTTTAGTTATATATTATATAATAATTTCACATGTTTCATCTTTAACTAAATCATTAATATGATCTCAACAATGCACTACTAGTGCACATTGTTCAATGCTAATTGGTGTGAAGGCAAACATTTTCGAACTCAACTTATAGATGATAAGAGAAATACCCAGGATTGTGGTATCCTTGCAAACTTCCAGGATACCAATGGCACCATGGAAGGTTATTGTGGCTTGATCCAAGATATTTTGAAGCTTGAATTTAGGCGATGTTTTATATATGTATTAGATGTGAAGTGGTTTAAAGAAGTAGTAACAACGGGTGAGCATTGCACAATTAGACATCATCCAAGTGGTTTTGTAGTGATTGACTCTACAAAATTTCACCAAGGCAAGAATGACACATTTGTACTACCTCAACAATGCAAGCATGTATATTAGAAGCTATTTATTTTTATATATATTACTTCTTGATACATTCTCAAAATACAATAAATATCTAAGTTGCTTACTTTTTATTTTTTAAATGCAAGTTGTGTATCACCCAATGGTAAACAATAACCGATGGTGGCACGTCATCCCCATATCTAATCGTTCAAAACCAATATATGGTAATGCCACCAACATAGAGATAGTTGATGACAATCCAACAATCAATGATGATACAATCAATGATGATGCACATGATGATGCCATGATCGATGATATACATGATGCAGTGCAAGATGATCCCCGCGAGGATGTTCAAGGAAGCGCAGAAGAGGATACCAATATGGTTGCAGATGATGATGAAGAAATTGAGCATAGCAATACATCCGACAGTGGGATAGACTTATTTGTTTCATTGCCTATTGGTAATATAGACCTAGAGGTAGATAGTCTAGCAAGGGCCGATCTCATTGAAGATGAGATTGAAAATTCATTGTAGCATATATAATTAGCTTTGAATGATTGGATGTATATTTGTAATACTCAGAAAGAAGTAAAGTTGGTAATGTATTCAAAAAAATACTAGCTGTTAAGATATAGTTTGGTCATATTTAGGGACTTTATGAGAAATGAAAAATATGTGCATTTATTTTTGCATCTATAGGCGCGTTAAAAAACACGAGTATATAGACGCGTTCTGATAAACGCGCCCGCTATTTCGCGTGGACAGTGCGCGTCTATAGGGCCTTTCTTTTGTAGTGGCTACTGCCATCTCTATTTTTTTCTTTCGCCATTAGAAAAAAAATACCCCCTCCCCCCCCAGTCGTGCGAAAAATTGGGGGATGGGAGACCCCAAGGGTCACCCTCCTTGGCTCTCAAGGCCTTTTCACACTTACTTTGCCCATTTTCCGTCTTTGGCCGCAGTCTTTGGCCGCCCGATGTCCGATTCGCCATCCAAAAAATCTTGCATCTTCGTCGTCTCGAAGTCCCCCACTGTCAGATAGCTGCTTTGACTCACCCATGCACTTGAAAAAATTACTAAAAATCTAGAACTGATGCTCGGGTGGCCTTCAAGGCGCTTTTGAAAACTGTATTTTGCTTGCTACTTAAAATTGATCCAATTTGCTCGACCGCCTTCGATAGAGTTTATTTTTCCCTTGAAGTTCAGATTTTTTGTTAAATTGTAAGAACCTTCCCGGGGTAAAGATCCACCGCTCATGGCTTCTATGAAGAGATTCAAAACTCAAAGGAGGCAGGGTTACTGGCTATGGTAGACTCAAGGTCAAGATGAAGATGAAGTTGAAAATGAAGTGCTAAGTTGGATGTGAGCTGGGCAGAGATGATCACAGGTGAGAAGAGACCAAAGAGGTAGTGCCATGCTCAATTGAGCTCTGATACCATGTAAAAAGATGTAGGATCTAGAGCATGGCAGTGGCTATGGTGGATCAAAGATGAAGATTAAGCTCATGATGACATAGACAAGACTTGATCTGTTACACAAGTGAATTAGGTTCCAAGATTGAGACTTGGATTCATAAACACAATCTTGTGTATGAGACTAACAACGACCAAGACAGTAACTGAAATGGTAAAGTATCATGATATTGCATTCATCATATGTTAAAGTGGTAGTCAAGTATAACGCTTTATAGTTGCTGGATGGGTAGCAGTTTCCCTTTCTGTGCGTATGGGATTCAGTCTGCTTGCATGTCCTAAGCCTAGAATTGCCTCATACAAACAGGCCATAGTGGGTGTGATTGTAAATCTCAACAGAAAGAACATGGGAGAGCATCCAATATTCTAGCAAGGTGCTTCGAACGTCCTAGCAAGGAAAGTGTAGGGCACAATGTAATTCATTTTATAAGAGTACCAGGCTCCCTCTTGTGCAAATTAAAAAGTCTAAATAGACAAAGGTAAAGGGATAAGGAAACTAGAAGGGAATAGGAAAAGAGGATCTTGGCAAGATGCCCGCTCATGTAAAAAAAAGGGAATGGGTCCCAAGGAATTTATGGCTTGTATATAAACTCAAAAAGTGAATGAGAAGCTCATTCTTTGCTGTGTGGCAAAAGTGGTCTCTTCTTCTTTTCTTCTTCTCTCCTTCTTGCTTCCTTGTGTGTGCTTGAAAGAGGGAGTGTGAGAGTGTGAGGGAGTGAGTGTGTGAGGGAGAGGGATCTTGGAGAAGAAGCTTTCCATAATCTCCTCTCTTCTTCTTCTCTTTTCCTCTCTTCTCTTGTCTCGGGCATGGCTATGGAGAATGGAGCTTAGAGATTGAGGCTTGAGGTTTCTTGAGATCGCACCTTGAATCCTGGAGCTATCTGTTTGCTTGAGGAAGGAGGCTACTCATTCGGGCATCATGGCAAGCTCACTACACCTCTGTAAGATCAAAGGTGTGTCAGCTAGATGAGAGATAGCCACTTTTACTCGCTTGAAATGCTTGAAGCAATAAGCGGTTTGTGGGTCTTGACGGATGAGTGTGAGCCCTCATTACATTTTGGTTCCATTTCGGGACCAATGAATTCAAGCTAGCTTGAGCACTTGCGTGCCTCAAATCGAGTGTTAAAGTAGGATTTCACCCCCGAACCGATGCTTGATGTAGGAGATTTGGGATTTTCAATCTTCAAAACAAGTAAGTTATACTATTGGTTTTTGATGAGTAGGCAAGTAGGATAAATCATTTTAGTATTTGGGTTTTGATTTTTGTTGCGTTTAGAGTATGATAGGATCAAGAAATCAAAATGAATCCCTTTAGGGTTGCTACTATCAACAGGCCCAAACAAGACACAAACAAGGGATAAAATGGAGAAAAAGACACTTAAATGTGTTTATACCACAAGAGAGAGATCAAGGCTGAGCGGAACAACATTTTAAGGCCCCAAAGGGCAAGGAGGAAGCTCATCTTCATCTTCCAGCAAACAGGAGAGAGAGAGAGAGACCTTGAACTTTGGGCAAATCCATCGGCTTCCATAGGATTTTTTAATGCATACCAAGTATATAAAAACCTTCATGTGTATCCATTCTTGTATTTTGGAGCTCCTTGCATGTTGGTATGACCAAAATCTTTACCTCAAAACAATTTTTGGTCTTTGTTGTTTGTGTGCCGTCAGAATTGAACACGGCTCACATGGTCCTATTCCCAGAATCGGACTCAACTCTATCCAATTGGATGTTCAAACTTCCCTAACTTGTCCAATCGGACACTACTTATTGGATCGTCCCAAAAATCAGATCATGTCCGATCAGATGTTCATCCTGTGTGTCTGATTCGGATGATCGGTCACATCACAATCGAACACCTCCAAAATCAGACTCAGATGCTTGGCCATTGGCCACTCAAACATACAATAATTGAACTAATCTAAATTGGACACAAAACAATCAAATACCAGAATCGGACAAGTTTGAATCGAATGCACAAAAATTGGACAGTGGAAAATCAGACATTGCCGTGATGCTACACCTCCACCATTGTGAACCTAAAGGCGAAGTTTTTCACCAAGAATTTGAAAACATTAGTCAGCTCATTAGGAATTTATTTTCCATTGTGTGTGTCTTTTTGTTTGCATTTTGCAGGATGCACGAGCACATGTAGTTATACTAGGCACATTTTCTTCAATGCATTCATAAATTTTTTTGTGGAAGCATCGTTTGATTGATTGATTGATTGCATCGTTTGAAGCATCGTTTGATTGATTGCATTGTATGGATTTTAATTTGCAAACCGCATGAATGATTGGGCATGAAATTCTCTTCCAAAGCACATTCTTAATAGAGTACATTGCATGAAAAAACAGGTTCATATGAAGGAATCCGTTTTGAAGACTCAAGGATCAAAGGAAAAGGTCGTAATGTTGTTTCTTCAATAGCTTGTTGATGAAAACATCAAGCTATGATTATTACGGAGCTTGGATTTGGACTTTCCCCATGTGATTTGCTATTCAGATGTTGCTAGTGCAAATGATATGTCTCTTCATATGTGAAAATTGGTGACTTAAGCATTGATGATGCAGTTGATCAAGAGCATGTGGTGATTCATGTTGGTAAAAATGCTTTTAGAGCAATTGATCATCAATGGAATGGAAGCCTTTTTGGTACTTCTAGTGCTCAAGTTGATATATGGGATCATAATAGGTTGGAACCTATCACCAGTTTTTCTTGGGGGGCAAACAGCCATTTTAGTTCGTTTCCATGTTGCAGAACCTAAGGTTTTTGTGACCACAGCAAGCACGATCTTCGAATGGGAACTCCAATAAGAATAATGCAAACAAGAACATATGCTATTGCTTGGGGGCCCAGGAGAAGTGTTCAATTTTACTTGTGCTAATGAAGGTTGCAATTGTTATTCCTATGACATGCGAAAGCTCAAGAGCTCACTATGCATTCACAAAGATCATGTATTTACTGTTTAAATGGACATTGACTATTCTCCTACAGGACATGAATTTGTTACTGGATCTTATGATAGAACGGTTCGCATTTTTACCTACAAAGGTGGTCATAGTACGGAGGTATACCATACAAAGCGAATGCAAAGGGTTTTCATCTCTAAGTTTAGTTGTGATGCCACATATGTTCATCTGGAAGTGATAACACTAATGTACGCCTTTGGAAGGCTAAAGCATTAGATCAACTTGGAGTGACGCTTCCAACAGAGAAATGTAAACATGCTTATGCATTATTAAAGGAGCGTTACAAACATCTGCTTGAGATAAAAAAGAATTGACAAGCATTGGATCGGCTACAGCGCCCTCTTGTCGGATTCGCATGCTGATTTAATCTGCGGCCCTGTACAGCCTTGCATTCTTGCAGGTACACGCTTTGAGCTGCCACCATATATACGCAGGCGCACTCACTCTCACACACACATGTAGCAACACCGGATTCAGTCCCACATGGGGTCCTATCCTCCGCAGACTGTGAAGACAGAAATCATTCAAAAGTATTTGGATGAAAAACAGTAGCTTATTCTGGCAGTATTGGACAACTAAAACCTTGGGAAAATTGATTGAATGTGCAGCATATCAAGCAAGGAGGGCGATGATATTGTGTTTCTCTACGATTATGAGTATGACACCCAATTTCAAAAGAAGTGGAAGATGATGATGAGAACAGAGATGGTGATGGAGTCTCATCTAAATGCTTAAATCAAAAAGCTTTAAAACCATCGACTTTTGCTAAAGCTGCGAATAGACGGACGTCATCCAATGTTGTAAAAGTAGGTGCTTATAAATTGATCCCTGCCATCATTAATACCATTATAATCGTCGTAATGGATAAAGCAGTCGACATACGCAAAGGTGGCGGCACACATATGAACATGGTAGCATAGTGCAAAGCAGGATAATGACGGCGTATCGGAGCAGAGTTGACGCAGGGGGTGGCCGACGGACAGGATGACGATGAGGAAGATGATTGGCGGCATAATCTGAGTAAAGATGGTGACTTTCAGCATTATATAGGCAAGATGACCGTTTGCTTGACATCTTAAAACACTGAAAACGGCGGCTGTATGATGGCCAAGAGATCCGATGGTGTATCTGCTGAACTGACTGGCCAAGGCTGCAGCGAATTAGAGGATGGAGCTGCGGAAGAGGATCATGAGGAACTAATTGATAAGTAGTGGAAAGACAGAAGCACAAAGGCTGTCACTGCTGCTAGTCTCTTTGAGCATGCTATCCAGAAATGGTGATGCTAATGCCATACTTAGCATGACAAACAACGATTTGGAAAAAGAATATTGAGAGCCGGGAGGAATCACAGGATTCTGTGATCTTGAATGGTCTAGGAAAGGATTATGCACAGTTTCGGACATCCATTTCAGTTTGTGAAAGATTTCCTGATTTTGAGGAGTTAATTGCTCTTCTAATTTCTGAGGAGTAGAGAAATGGTGGTGCATCTTCTTCAGGAGGAACTTCAAAAGAAGCTGTCTTCTACTCAAATGCTGGAAGAGGTAGAGGCAGAGGTAGAGGAGGCCGATTTGGAGGCCGTGGTAGAAATCAGAATATACAGCAAACTCAAGAAAACCAGTCCTATGGAGGTGGACGTGGTAACTCTAGAGGCAGGGGGAGCCAAAGAGGCCGTGGTGGATGGCAAAGAGGCCAAAATGCAAACAGTAATGTTGAATGCTACTACTGTGGTAAAATGGGTCATATGGCTAAAGACTGCTATAAAAAGCAGAATGACATCATGAATGGAAAACTGCAACAAGGGAATTATGCATCTTCTAGTAGACAGGGTGATGACAGAAATGAGCATTTGTTTATGGTGCAGCACATGAACAATTCTGTGACAAGTGCAGAAGAAAGCAATGATGTATGGTATGTTGACTCAAGTGCATCAAACCACATGACAGGTCATGCAGAATGGATGGAGGATGCAAGGAAAATGGAAAAACCAGGATTTGTGGAGACTGGTGATGATACTGCACATCCTATTGTGCAGATTGGAAAAATTCCTTTGTCTATGCATGATGGGAAAAAGAAATACCTGTCCGATGTATTTCATGTCCCGAATATCACCAAGAATCTGGTTTCTGTTGGTCAAATGGTTGAGCAGGGCTTGCAGGTCAGATTTAATCCTCATGGATGCTTTGTTGAGGATATGAAAAATAAAGGTCGCTTGATAGCAAAAGGAAAGAAGAAGGGCAGAATGTTTACATTGGATACAGACATGTTTGAATTGAGTGCAGCAATGTTTGCACATGGGACCGGTGTAGTTGCAGATATTGATATCTGGCATAAACGCATTGGTCATATTAATGTACAGTGACTTAAATCAATGCAGGCCCAAAATATTATTGCAGGATTGCCCAAATTCAAGGTTGCAGAAATGCATAAGGTATGTGAAGCCTGTCAGTTTGGAAAACAGGCAAGGAAACCATTTCCTAGACATGTTCAAGAGAGTGAGAAGCCATTGGAATTAATCCATTCTGATGTGTGGACTACTAAAGCTGCATCTCTTAGAGGCTGTCATTATTTTGTCACTTTTATTGATGACTATAGCAGAAAAGTTTGGGTGTATTTTATGAAAAAGAAAAGTGAAGTTTTTGGGCATTTCAAAACTCTTAAAGCTATGGTTGAAAAAGAAACAGGCCTGCAGATAAAATGCCTAAGGTCAGATGGAGGGGGAGAGTACCTCTCAAATGAGTTTGCAAGGTTCCTGCAGGAGCATGGCATAAAGCAGCAATATTCATGCAGTCATACCCCACAACAAAATGGAATTGCAGAAAGGAAAAACAGGCATATTGGAGAGGTATCTCGTGCCATGCTCAATGAAAAAGACTTGCCAGATTTTTATTGGGTTGAAGCAGTTGCTACAGTAGTCTACATAATGAACAGGACTCCCACTGCAGCAATACATGGAATGACTCCAGAGGAGAGGTATACTGGTAGGAAACCAGATATTTCTCATTTGAAAATTTTTGGTTGCATTGCCTATGTACATGTGCTAGATGAGTTGAGATCCAAGTTGGATCCAAAAGCTGAGAAGTGCATCTTTATTGGTTACTCTCTGTAGCAAAAAGGGTATAGATGCTATAACCCTTCTACTTGTAAGTTTACAGTGAGCAGAGATGTTGTTTTTGATGAGATGAGTAGCTAGTATAAACCAGTAAATGTGATTGATGATATAGATGCACAAAATGGTAATGCTGCACAGAATTCACAGCAGCAGTCACAAAATATTAGTGGACCTGGAGCGTCCTCTAGCAGTGGTTCACATTCTTCGCCATGGACAGGCAGATTGAGATCAGGAGAATCTTCTCAAAGCAATGCAGATAGTGGTATGTAGGTATCACGAAAAGAAAAAGAGAAGGTTGATCAGCCCATGTTTGATGTGAATGCAGGTCACTCTTATGTGGATGGTGAATCCAGTGGCTCAGAACAGAGCATTGATGATGAGTTGGGTATTCCTTCTATTGTTACACCTGGAGTAAGGAAGACCAGGGATGTTTTGAGAGCACCTGGGAGTGAACCTACTTTGCGCAGGTCTACGAGAGCTAGGTATCCTGTGGATAGGCTGAAATATGATGGATTTACAGCCATTCACTATGCATATATGGTTAAAATGATACATGAACCAGAACCCACTTCTTTTGAGGAAGCCATGGGAAAAGAAAAATGGGAGAAAGCCATGGATGAAGAAATGGATGCCTTGGAAGCAAATGCTACATGGGAATTGGTACCTTTCCCTAAAGGTAAAAATGCAATTGGCTGTAAGTGGGTTTATAAGGTGAAGCACAATGCAGATGGTTCTGTGAACAGATACAAGGCAAGATTAGTAGTCAAGGGGTATGCACAAACATATGGCATTGACTATGAAGAAACATTCAGTCCGGTTGCAAGGATGGCAACCGTAAGAGCAGTCATTGCTATGGCTGCATCAAAGGGATGGTCTTTACATCAGATGGATGTAAAGAATGCCTTCTTGCATGGTGATTTGCAAGAAGAGGTCTATATGGAGCAGCCACCAGGTTATGTGCATGCTGTTTATCCTGAGTTTGTTTGCAGGTTGAAGAAAGCCTTGTATGGCTTGAAGCAAGTACCTAGAGCATGGTCTGACAAGATAGGACAGTATCTTGTCACTATTGGCTTTCAGATTTCCAAGGCAGATTTCTCACTTTATGTGAGAAAAACAGAGAAATGTATTATGCTACTTGTCATTTATGTTGATGATTTGATTATGACAGGTGACAGTGATGAAGATATCCTTCATGTGAAAATGCTATTAAAGCAGAAGTTTGAGATGAAGGATTTGGGAGAGCTGCGTTATTTCTTGGGCATTGAGGTGATTAGATCACCAAGTGGGATACAGCTCTTGCAGAGGCAGTATGGATTGGACATGATGTCCAAATATGGGATGACAGGTTGTAAGCCTATTTCAGTTCCTTTGGAGCAGAATGTGAAGCTGAGCACAGATGCAGGTGAGCTTCTAGAAGACCCTACTATGTACAGACGCATAGTAGGAAGTTTGATTTATATGACTATTACCAGGCCAGATTTGAGCTATGCTGTTGGATTGGTAAGTCAGTTTATGCAGGCTCCAAGGAAACCACATTTGGATGCGGCTAGACGCATACTCAGGTATGTGAAGTCCACATTGCAGTATGGACTATTTTATGAGACTGGGGTTCAGATACAGTTGCATGGATACACTGATGCTGATTGGGCTGGTAGTATTTCTGATAGACAATCTACCAGTGGATATATGTTCTCTTTTGGGAGTGCTGCAGTCACTTGGAGCAGCAAGAAACAGCCTACAGTTGCCTTGTCGAGCACAGAGGCTGAGTACAGGGGTGCAGCAATGGCTGCATGTGAGGTAGCTTGGTTGCATAAGCTACTTTATGATATGCATCAGTCTACAGATGGGCCAGTTGTCATTTATTGTGACAACATGAGTAGTATACACTTGGCAAATAACCCAGTCTATCATGCTAGAACAAAGCACATTGAGGTGCATTATCACTATGTGCGAGAGAGGGTTTTACTAGGTCTTATTGATCTAGTTTATGTCAGCACAGAGGATCAGGTAGCTGACATATTCACGAAGGCATTGGGCGCAGAGAAGCTGCGCAAGTTCAGAGACCTGCTTGGTGTGCAGGAATTGGGATTGAGCTCGAGGGGGAGTGTTGAGATATCGAGCTCCACTCGTGATATGCCAGGGTGACCGTTGTGTATTTATGTCACCGACTTGTCAGTTGCAGACACGGTTGGTACACCGCCCATGAATAATAGCTACATGATAGCTATCCTTATCTACTCTAGTTCGTGGCTCAGTTAGTATGCCACCTTGGTTAGTTGAGTTTGGTTTGAGACCCATATATAGGGTTCTTCTATTTCTTTGTACTAGAGTTCTTTTTTGGCTTACACAATAAGAAGAGGAAAACTGTTTTCAACCTCCACCTCTGTGTGTATTCCCCCATTGTGCAAGCAAGAAAGCTACAAGTGAGACTCCTTTCTTCTCTCCCACAATCTTGACAGAGGGTATGAGCCATCAAAGTGAGTTGGGCTTGAGAATGGGACTTGGTATCGATATCTAGATCATCTTTCAGATGCAACAGGGGTGGAAATTGGGAGTTAGGATTTGTGAGGCTAGCTCAAAATTTCCAAACTACATCTTTCCACACATCACATAGTTTCACTTGGAAGGTTGCCAACAAGTCCTATAGTGTCTCTAGATCAAGGGGCACTATGTTGTTTAGATTGGTGACTATAGCCAATCTTCCATGTAGGAATGGGAATCCATTGCTGTCCACTAGAATTGTTCATGGATAGAGTCAACCAAGTTTAAGTGAGCCTTCTCTTAAAACTTTGTTTGTTGCAGTTGCTAGGCCCACAAGGCCTCATTATCTTGTTGCACTTTCTTGATTTTTCTTTAGAGTGTTGGAACCTACTATTGCAACAGATGGTGTCAGCAAGAGTCCTCTTGTGAGATAGTTTAGGCAGCACTAGCCAATGTAAGGGTAAAACTCTATCAAGATGATGATTTCTATAGCAAAGGTGGTCTGTGGGGGTAGGGTGACCATTGGGACCACTTGGATAGTAGTTGTAGCATGAGTTTCAGTTGAGCCTATGATTCTTCTTCTTTGGGGAACTTTGGGGATCAAAAGAATTGCTTGAATAGATGATAATGAGACTTAAAGTCTATCTTTATTTGCTTGGAGCTAGAGGGTTCTACTTTTAAGGTGGTGTGGGGGATAACCTGGTTAGTCCCTTATCTTCTACAGTTCGCTATTTGTTGGGGATGTTCCACAAACGTGCCATCTGCCCCACCTATACAACATTGGGCTACACTTCTATGACATCTTGTTGAGTAACTTTTGGGAATGAAGGAAAGGGTTGATCAACATCAACAATACAAAGAGAGTGCTTATGATCTATTGTGGAGGGGTTGGGAATAGAAATGTGAAGTGCTGGCCACACATGACCTATAACATGATGTCTATGGAGTAATGCACCACACACTTGCACTCCACTTGGAGGCAATCTAGGAAAATGCCTATGGGGTGTCTGGAAAGAAAAACATAGAGGCCACCTTGTGCAAGATGTTGAAGGCCTTGACTTGCATATACAAAGCTTCAAGAAAAAACTTAAGTACCGAGTCTTGCTGTGACTTGTTTGGTCGATGTGGATGAGGTGATATTCATTTTCATACACCAATCCAAAGATGGCTTTTATCTATGTGATGTGAAGTAGGGTGGGGGCCTCTAATGCACCATCCATAGGGAGGTGAAGATGCTCCTACACATGTTGAAGAGTGAGCTCATGGTAGGCATGGGCATCTTGTTCATCATGAGGGACTTTGTGCAACTGTAGCAAGATGGACTCGGCCTCAGGTTTCACTAGGGCGTTCTCCCATGAGAGTGTAAGGAAACATTGAGAGGTAGGTGGTGTATCCACATGTTGAAAACCTCCTTACACTCTTGAAGCAATGGGCGGGACCCTATCAAGGTGAAGGATGGATGAAAGCATGGTTGTTGTTGGTAAGAGGTGAGTAATGACATAGAACTAATAAGTGTAATAGTGTGTTGAGAGCACAAAGAGTTGAGAACAAAAATCACAATGAAGAGAGAGGAGATGAAAAATTTGCTTTTGAGGGGGACTAGATGCATGGAAAGTGGGGGTTTGAATGTGGTCAATGCATATTTGCTATTTTAACACATAGTGCCATAAGGAATAATGAGTGATGCACATTCTTGATGCATCATATTGTCACATGCAATAAAAATCGGGTAATAATATGATGAAGGATAATTAATAAGGGCCACGCCATTGTAAATAGTATTGTTGGAATAAATTTCAATCTAGATTCCAATGATTAGTGAGGATTTAGAACTAGGTGGAGAGATCTCATAGGTGCGTGTGGAACTTGTTGCTATTGGGTCAAGATGGTATGTCGGAGTGTGAGAAGGGGCACACCAATCCATTTTCATAAGAGTTTCACAATTGGAATTTATTGGTAGTCTAGCAAATTAGATTTCCTTATATATCAATAAGGTAAAAAGAGTTAGCATGTTGTAGTTATATGGAAAATTGAGAACCAATTGCTCCATCTCATCTTCAATTTTCCTAGAAGCTTGCTCATTCAAGTTTGAAAGATTAGCACTTCTTATCCTCACTTGAAGAGCCATTGTCAAGAATTTTTGTGAAATCAATAAACCTCTAATAAAACATCAAGTAGGTAGGTTTTTTTTTGTGTTTAGTTGTTCATGTGACTATTTGTTTTGTTGTTTTTAAGCCATATTTTTTGTGTTTGATCAAACTAGGATTTGTATTTTGTCATTTTTTTGGTTCTTTTGTGCTTGAAAACTTGATTGCCTTGGTTGAGATTGATGTTTTCTTTGGATAGTTGGAGTTGGATTTTGATTGTAGTTGTTGGACATCCTAAATTAGGTATATTTCTTGTAGATATCTTTGTATACCACACAGATTTTTGGTCCACAAGCACTTCACCTCGCAGCTGTTGGATGCATTGCACTTGGGGGTCATCTTTGGATTTTCTCAATTACTTATATGCCATGGGTTGGGTTGATGCACTTATTGCTCCATCATTGAGCACTAGCATGGCATGATGCTTGCTGGAGTTACATGCACTAAATCTTAGATGTACACACACTTGAGAGAACAACTTTCATTGTGCACACATAATTCTTTTCACACACGAGAGTTGGGATTTTCATCACTAAACTAGGATGTAAGGTTGAGAGGGAAAGGTAGTTGGGTGAGTTTGAGGGTTGTGAAGGATGGCTACACTTGGGAGATGGGTTGTTGATCTCGTCAAAATCTTAAGAACCATTGTTTCATGAGTGTTTGTGAGATTTGGGAGGGTGGAGCAGAGTGTAACAATTATTCTTTTCATTATGAGTGATGAGAGGTGAGGTTAAGGATTGTAAAATAATGAAGGAATTGTGTTTACATTTTTCATAATGAATGGGCACTTGTAACTAGGCTATGCACTATTTCTTTAGTTCATTCATTTCTTTTTGTGTATTATATTGACGGAATGATTGCATGCAATGGATTTCAGCTTTGTACTTCTTCAAAGCCATGTGTGATTGAGCACAGAGTTCATTTATAAAGTATATTGTGGCTAGGCCACATAGTATGATATTATAGCAAGTACACCAAAAATATCATTTCTTTTTGAACTCATATGAGAATTATTTGCTTGGGTTTAGTGAGTATAAGGTATCAAAGGAAGCTTTTATTAAAAGTCCATCTTCTTGGGTGCAAACTTTATTAATGATTCATGTCAGTTATACAAGCTTTTGGAGAGGTTGAATAGGCAACTATGAAGTATCTAGAGGCCATAGAGTTGAGACATGATTATACTAGGGTTTTTCCAATTCTAGGTACACTCCAGAAAGATTTTGAACAATATTTAAAAGTATCACACACATATGAAAAGGTGTTGGTATGGTGGATATTTTTGGGAATATAGTGGAGTTTGTCTTAAGTACTAAAGCCATAAGAGTTCAAGAGTTAGTAGTTTCAAAACCAGTTGATTGTATGAAGTATTACTTTTGTCAATAAGAATGTTTAGAAAGCAAGGCAAGCAATTTCCAAAGCATCACTTTCTACAACAAATAATAGCCACAAAAAATAAGGCCCTATACGAAATCACTTCAATGCTTTCATTAAGAGAAAAAGGTTGTAGCTTTTCACAAAGTAATGTATTTCAAGGAGATCAAGCGGCCATGTATGCTCATGTTGTTGAGATGAAAAGCTCAACATGTGTAGACATTGATGATGGGTACCTGGCTAGATCGGTCTACATGTCTATACTTAGCACATTAGTGGTCATTATGATCCTCACATGGCCACTAACTTATCACTAATTATATTTAGTTTATTGCACCTACCTACAGTTGACATAGTTATAGCACCAGTTGATTATTAGTATAGTCAGTTATGCACTATTTGACTTAGTAGGCCACTTTTCTTTATGTTGTATCTTATCTATATTTTGTGTACATTGTATTGTGTATGGAAGAAGAAGAAGAAACCATCAATAAAATGTTTTGGCCTCCATCTCTCTTCTTGTGAGTGAGCTTCCTCTTGTATGTATGGTGTGTGTTTGCCATAGCAGCTCAAGCAAGTCTCCTCACCACGTGATTCTTGATATGGTATCAAAGAAACATCATGGAAAGAGACTAGTTTTGAAGGCTGAAGTAGAGGAGAGGAAGAAAGGATTCAAAGAAGTAAGCAACGGGTAAGAATCTCTCCCATTCGTTCACTCTTTCTCTTGAATAGTACTTGTAGAGGCACCAAAAGTGAAAATCTTAGATTATTATGAGATTTGGTGTGCGAGTATAGCATTATATATTCTATAAATAAGTCTTTTTTTCTCCTATCTTGGACATCTAAGACCGTTTCAAGCCCCATTTTAGACACACAATTTTTTGGACAATAGTTTTAGGGAGGGCATACTGCAATTTTGAATGTGTCAGCTGAAAGTGGGTGCACAAGTTACAAATTTCAAATCTGTAAGTTTTGAGATATTTTCGAGGAAGCAAACATAAGTTTATCTACAAAAGAGTTTCATTAACAATCAATGAAAAAGGGTGCTTGGTATATTGTTGTGCACTTAGTGTGAAAGGTTGCAAAAGATGTGATTGCTATTTTGTATCATTTTTATGATAATGGAAGAGAATAATAGAAACCCCATCATTGAGAAGTTGAGCAAGAACACTCATCATGGAAGTTTCATGTGACAAACTTCCTTATTATAAAAGGCCTTTATGAGTCTGTTTCAAGTGAAGAAAAGGAGCTAGAGCAATTGAGTAACCTTGCCGCTGTAGATGAATTAAAGGCATGGAAAGAATATAATGCAAAGGACAAAAAGGTGATGTATTGGCTATCTATAGACATTGATAATACTATGCTGGGACATATCAAGAATGTAAAAACTTCACATAGAGCTTGTATAATTTTTGAGAACATGTTTTTAGTAACTATAAAGGCACGTAAGATTCAACGCAAGGAAGAGTTGAATACTTTGAAGAAAGGGAAAATGTCTATCAATGAGTATGTTTTGAAGGTGAGAAGCATTGTAGATGCTTTGGTAGTGATTGATACAATACTTGATCATGATGATTTGATTTTATCTACTTTGGGTGGCCTTAATAATGAGAAGACTTGAAAATCATTTGTCACTTTTGTATATGTATAGAAGCCATTTTTAAATTTTGATGAGTTGGTCTCTCTCATGATTACCGAAGATTAATATGAAAGGTGACTCATCTAAAAGAAATGGTGAACAAGTCCAAGCATTTTACTCAAGTTTAAGAAGGAGATGTGACACATTCTCTTTGAGAGGCCATGATATGGGATATGCTAGTAATAACCAGTAAAATAGGTTAAATAAGCAATTTGGTAAAATGCAGGTTTCAGGAGGTCATGGAAACTTTAGAGGTAGGGAGAGCTCTAGAGAAAGATGTAGATAGCAGAATTGAGGTTTTAGAAATTTTGGTATTGTTTTTCATTATTGTGGAAAAATAGGTCATATTGCAGTCCATTATTATGCTAAGAAAGGTGATATGTGCGGTGGTAAATTGTAGGAAGGAAACTATGCATTGTCTTCATCGCACAATGAAGACAAAAATAAGCATCTGTTTATTATGGAGTATATAATGAATGATGTTACAAGAAAGGGGACACATGATGATGTACGATATGTTGATTCAAGTGTATCTAGTCATATGACCAGTCATACTGAATGTTTTGAAGAGACATAGGATTTACAAAATCTAAGTTATGTAAAGACAAACATGCCACCCAATTTTACACATTGGAAATGTTTCCTTGTCATTACATAATGGCTAGACAAAGAGTCTATCATATATATTACATGTGCCATCAATCACAAAGAGTTTAGTGTCTGTTGGCCAAATGGTAGAGCAAGGGTTGTAGTTTGATTTAATGAAAAAGGTTGTTTTGTAGAAAACTTAAATGATACTTGTAGGTTGATTGTAAAAGGAAGTAGATTTGGGTTATAAAAGGAAGTAGAGTTGGTTGTAAAAGGAAGTAGAGTTGGGGGATCGCATGTTCATTTTAGATGCTAAAATTCTTACTATGAATGCTGCTATATATGCTAAAGGGAAAGAAGCAGTTGTAAACATTGAAATATGGCATAAATGTATTGAACATGCAAATGTTCAAAGGTTGAAATTAATGAAATATAAAGGATTAGTAACAAGGTTGCCTACTTTTAGAGTTGCACAATTTTACAAAGTGTGAAAGCATGTTACTTTGGTAAGTAGGCAAGACAATCTTTTTTGCATGACAGAGATGTGAGTAGAAACATACTTGATGCTGTGCATATAAATGTTTGGGAGTCTACAAAAAATGTATCTCTTCGTGGCATGTTTGTCACATTTATTGATGATTATTCAAGGAAGTGGGTATATTTCATGAAGAAAAAGAGTGATTTATTTGAGCACTTTAAATCTTTCAAGGCTACTCTTAAAATAGAAACAACCTTGAAAGTTAAGTACTTGAGATTAGATGGAGGGGGAGAGTACCTATCTAATGAGTTTAGTAGCTTCTTGAGGTCTCATGGGATAAAGAGATACTCTTAAAATAGAAACAACCTTGAAAGTTAAGTACTTGAGATCAGATGAAGGGGGAGAGTACCTATCTAATGAGTTTAGTAGCTTCTTGAGGTCTCATGGGATAAAGAGATAGTTTACGTGCAGGTATATCCCACAGTAAAATGGGATCAAAGAAATAAAAAATAGGCATATTGTAGAAGTTACATTGGTATTGATGGTTGAAAAGAATATGCCAATTTTTTTTTGGTTTGAAGCTAATCATATTACTATCTATATTATAAACAAAAATCCCATAGCTATAGTTCATATTTCTTTACAAGCAAGAAGTCTGATGTGTCACACTTCAAAGTGTTTGGCTATATTGCGTATGTTCATGTGCCAAATGAGCTACAAAAAAAGCTTGATCCAAAGGTTAAAAAATGTATTTTTACTAGATACGCTTTAGAGCAGAAAGGGTATCGTTGTTATAACCCTATCATAGGTGAGTTTAGAGTGAGCAAGGATGTTATTTTTATGAGATGAGTGGTAAGTATGCATCTAGTGGTGATGCATTGGATGATGATGATGATCATGACAGTTATGTGTGTAGAAAGAAAAGAAAGAATCATGGAGCCTTAGTGGACTAGAAATATCATTTGATACTATACCTACAGTTAGCCCTTGGTCTAGGAGACTAAGAAGTAACCCCACATCTTCAGGTGGATCGATAAGTATTGTAGATAAAGAAAAAGGGAAGAAGAAAGTGTTGGATGGTAATGATGCATCTACTAGTCATTTGGGATTTGATGAAGATTCGAGTGGTTCACAGAGTTTGGATGATGAGCTTGGTATTCCTTCAATCAGGACACTCTAGGTGTACAAAGAGCACACAGTAATGTAAAGGCTCCATAGAGTGATCTAGTGATATGCAAGTCTAGCAGGGTCAAATACCCTATTAAAAGATTTAGTTTTGAAGATTATGCAACTCATCATTATGCATATATTGTAAAGGTGGTCAAGGATATTGAGCCCAATTATTTTGAGGATGTTGTTGATCATACTCATTGGGATGTAGCAATGGATAAGGAGTTGGTTGCATTAGAAGCCATTAAGACTTGGGATTTTGTACCCTTGTCCAAGGGCAAGAAATCAATTAGCTGTAAATGGATTTACAAAATCAAGAATAATGCAAATGGTTCAGTTTGAAGACGGAGAAAAGGAAGTTCAAAGAAGTGTTATCCCTAGTTTAAGACGAGAAAAAGAAGTCCAAGAAAACTCCAAATGCGGACACAAAAGAAGGAGTAGGAAGAGAAATAGCCAAAAGAGCAAGGGCGGCCTCAAAAGCTAAACCAAAGGCAAAAGTGCATTTTTATATGCAAGACACCCATAAAATTTTTGTAAAGAGTTCCATGCTCCCTCCTGTGCAAATTGTGAAGGGTAGAAGGAGATAGGTAAAGAGAAAGGGCAACTAGAAAGGAATGGGGAAAGAGAACCTTACCATAATGGCCAATTGTGCACTACAAGGATATACGGGCATATACTGATGGGTGGTTGCGATGCATATTAGTGGCGTCGCTATTTGTGACACAAATAGCGACGGTACTTAGAGAAAAAAAAGTGGGAAAAACTCGAGCATGGCATTTTACCGCAAAGAGTGAAAGAGAGAGTGAAAGAGATCGTATGTTTGGGAGGGAGAGGGAGAGGAAGAGAAAAAGAGATAGAAGGAGAGCTTCTCACTGCCACCATCACCATTCACAAAGAAGAGGAGGAAGTACACGAAGGAAGAAGAGAGGCCATTGTGAAGAGGAGACAAAGAATCCATCCTCGGGCCTTTGTGGTGAGTACATTGCTTCCTCTTGGTTTATTCTTGTTCATTCTTCTTTTCTTTTGTTTGTTTTTGTTGAGAATGAGGTGCATTAAGGGTAAAACAGAGGAAATGAGAGAGGGAGAAGAAGAAAGGAAAAGGAAGAGAGCATGAGAGAGAGAGAGAGAGAGAGAGAGAGAGAGAGAGAGAGAGAGAGAGAGAGAGAGAGAGAGAGAACATGAAAGATAACAAAGAATGTAAGAAAGAGAGAGAGGGAGGGAGGAAGAGAGGAGAATGAGTGAGAAAACACGAGGGGTGAAGAGAAACAAAGAGAGGGTTTGTCATGAAGAGGAGACAAACAATCTATCCTCCTTTTGGTTTATTCTTGTTTTTTCTTCTTTTTTTTGTTTATTTTTTAAAAGAATGAGGTGCATTGAGGGAGAAAGAGAGAAAATGAGAGAGAGAGAGAGAGAGAGAGAGAGAGAGAGAGAGAGAGAGAGAGAGAGAGAGAGAGAGAGAGAGAGAGAGAGAGAGGTTTGTATAGTTTATGGATATAGATTTATAGATTTATCTATTAGTTAGTTAGTTTAGTTAGGTACTTTGCTTTAAATTGTTTAGATTATTGATCAATGATTGAGAGAGAGAGAGAGAGAGAGAGAGAGAGAGAGAGAGAGAGAGAGAGAGAGAGAGAGAGAGATTTGTATTTTTAAAATTGTTATCTATTTAAATAATTGATTAGTAAGCTATTAGTAGGTTTGTTTACAACTAGTAAGTTTAGCTATATAGATTTCTAGCCATGATTTCTAGGTGATTTAAAGAGAGAGAGAGAGAGGAGAATGAGTGAGAAAACAGAAGGGGGTGATAGATTTATAGATTTATCTATTAGTTAGTTAGTCTAGTTAGATACTTTACTTTAAATTACTTAGATTACTTATCAATGATTGAGAGAGAGAGAGAGAGAGAGAGAGAGAGAGAGAGAGAGAGAGAGGTTTGTATTGCTTAAATTGTTATCTATTTAAATAATTCATTAGTAAGTTAGTATGTTTGTTTACAATTAGTAAGTTTAGATTTATAGATTTCTAGCCATGATTTCTAGCTGATTTAAAGAGAGAGAGAGAGAGAGGAGAATGAGTGAGAAAACACAAGGGATAGAAGAGAAACAAAGAGAGGATTTGTCACGAAGAGGAGATGAACAATCCATCCTCCTCTTGGTTTGTTCTTGTTCTTTCTTCATTTGTTTTGTTTATTTTTCTTGAGAATGAGGAGTATTGAGGGAGAAAGAGGGGAAATGAGAGAGAGAGAGAGAGAGAGAGAGAGAGAGAGAGAAAGAGAGAGAGAGAGGAGAGAGAGAGAGAGAGAGAGAAGAAGAAGAAGAATAAAGGAAAAGGAAGAGAGAGAGAGAGAGAGAGAGAGAGAGAGAATAAACATGAAAGATAACAATGAAATGGAGAGAGAGAGAGAGGGGGGAGGGAGAGAGGAGAAAGAGTGAGAAAACACGAGGGGATGGATAGAAACAAAGAGAAGGGCAACAAAGAGAGAAAGAGGGAGAGAGAGAGAGAGAAAGAGAGAGAGAGAGAGAGAGAGAAACAGGAGAGAATATAAAATGAAGAGTGCAAATAAAGATGCAAAGAAAGGGGGAGAAAACCAAGACTTTAGTTGATGTTAATTTTTTTGAGTTACAAGAGAAGAAATCCCTTCTCAAACAAATTAAGAAAGAAAAAGAGAATGAGAATAAAAACCAATTTTTTTTCGTAACGTAGACAAAATGGAAAACAATGATGGTCATGATGTTCAAGATGGCAAGGCATAACTTAATCAGTGTGTCTCATGTCCTTGCTCTCAATACAAATTGGCAATTAGACGAAAGCGTCGCTTGTCTATAGAGCACATACAACACTTTGGCGAGTTTCAATCGGAGATAATTGATCATGTGAACTCAGACTTTGAGCAAACAATAATAAAAATGTCTATCAATCATGTCTTATATTATTTTCACAAACTAATTGAATATCATATACAAAAAGACTAGACATGGTCGTAATATTTATACAGGGAGGTGATGTCTCATCCCAAGGAGGAATGCACCTATTGCAACCAGTTAAAAGAGTTCGTGGGCATGTGATGGATGGAGTGCCTAAGCCAATCCACCACTTGGAAGGCACAACCCAATCTATACCATCAATACCAAAGGAGACAGGTAGCCTTTTAGACTTTCCTACAATCTTGAAGCCTGAGATGGAGGCAATGATTGATGCATTGATACCCATGGATCCCGAGACATCTGATCCACTAAGAGAGGAAGCATTCATACCATTATATGATGGGTGCTGAGTATCACCTGAAGACGTTGTTTTCACTCCTAAGTGTAGAAGCAAAATACCGGTGGACTGATGCGAGTGTGACCGAGTTGTTCAGGTACCTTCTAAGTACACTTCCTTGATTTCTTTTCGACACCATTATAAAAAAAAATTGTGCTTTTTCAAGGTATTTTATGATTTGTTTTGAGGTTGCTAAAGTATTATATATTGCCATTTGAAAATACCATGCCTTAACTTGTGATGATACACGACATGTTTTACGAAAGCTTGGCATGGACTACAATAGCATCCATGCATGTATCAACGATTACATGCTGTTTCAAGGAGAGTAGGAGACTATGGAGACATGTCCAAAGTGTGGTGCTCACAGGTATCGACTGGACTTGCAAGGGCAAACCATCCCTTAGAATGTTCTTAGAAACTTTTCACTTATCCCCCGCATACATCACATGTTTCATATGTCAAGCATGGCAAGCTTGACAATGTGGCATGAAAAAATAGCCACAGATGGAGTCCAACGAATATCAATGGATTCATGCACATGGAGCTGCATTGACTCTAACTTTCCAGGCTTTGCACGAGAGCCAAGTAATCTTTGTTCTTAGAAACTTTTCACTTATCCTCCGTATATGTCACATGTTTCATATGTCAGGCATGGCGAGCTTGACAGCGTGGCATGTGTAAAATAGATCAACAGATGGAGTCCAAGGCTTTGCACGAGAGCCAAGGAATCTTTAGTTTGGTCTTGCTATGGATGATGTGAACCCATTTGGTCTCCGCTCAACTTCTTACAGTGTGTGTTATGTAGTCCTTGTTAACTACACATCCCGCCATGGCTTTCTACCAAGAAAGGACACCTGATCCTTAGCTTGCTCCTTCCTGGCCACTAGAAAGTCAAGAATATGGACATCTATTTCCGTCCATTAGTCGATGAGCTTTTAAGGTTTTGTGGGAGGAGAGGGTCACCATGGAAGATATGAGCAAGCGTGATGGTCAACGGTTATGAGCCATTCTCATATGGACCATGCATAACTTTCCAAGATTTGGGGAGTGCTTAGATAAGTAGGTTTCCGTTCTCGTTGGTGATATCTATCATAGCTCTTTCAAGTTTGTGTTCACTAAATAGAGGTGTTGGGACAGGTCTGGTCACGTCAGGTTATCATGCACGTCTATTGTGTGGACCACATTTATAGACTCTTGAAGGTCACGAACCATGAAGAAGATGGTATATCATGGACATGCCTCTTTCTTGTCAGAGGGTCATGAACTAAGGGAAGGTTTTCTTGGATGAGATGCATCATGAATGAATGCCCAAAGCTGGTAGGAGTTGAAAATGGTCCACATAGAGTTGCATCCAAATGGAATGAAATGGTTCTCGGTTTTCTATGAGTTACCATATTAGACCCACTTACAGATCAACTACTTGTTGGATCCCATGCATGTTTTCAAGAATGTGGGCAGCTTACTATGGGACCACATCATAGGAAAGAGAGACACTGCAGTGGCACGAATAGATTTGAAGGAGGTAGGCAAGATGGAGGCACTTTGGCCACAATCGAGTGTGCTGATGGTCACTTGCAACTACCTCATGCTCCTTGGGTTTTGTTCACTAAAGAAGAGTGCATTGTGAAGCAAATTATCAGGTCTATCCGCACTCTGACGAGTATACTGCATTCTCTCAGATCCAATTTTTTAAAAGACAATCAACTATCAAGACTAAAATCCCATGATTGGCATAAGATATGTTAGGTTTATATTACAAATGGATTGTAAATAGCCTGTATGTTTTGCTATTTGGAGTCTAGTTGGTGTTTTTAATGCTTATTCATTTGTGGCAGTTTATACTACTAATCGCGATTGTAGGATGCCTCACTCCAAAAATATGCGGGGCGATTTAGAGGATGTCAAATTTAGTGCAATGGATCTCACAAAAGGATATCAAGACATCCTCTATTGAATCCGCAAGGTGGGGAGTAGTGGAGACGGTTTGTCTCTTTGCGAAGTACCTGCCCACCAGCATGCTCATGATACAAACCCACCTCCTATGCAACTTGTAGATGAAGTGGAGATTACAGGACCTATCCATATGCGATGGATGTTCTTCTTAGAGCGATTCATGAAAATCGTGAAAGGCTTTGTGAAATAACGAGCTTAGCCAAAAGGTAGCATGGCCAAAGGTGATGTCTAAAGCATTAGTGCATATTTCATAGTGGCTACCAATGGTGGATTTATACAATAGTATGCTATGGTCACGCTAAAGGATGATGATAGTCGGAGATGTGGTGGTTGGAAATGGGGTAGAAAAAATGATGGATGCTGTAATGGAGGAGAAAGTGAATCGTTTTTTTATGTTTCACCATGCATCCATGGACACGTGGCTCACTAGGTATGTGCCATTGACCGATTCGATATCCCGAGGGCATGGAGGAGATGCCGTGGCTTATGTCTATGCAATGGTTACATGGAGCTTTGATTCGCAGCCTCTCACAAAGGGGTGGAGATCTCTATTGAGGAGTGGAAATTCTCGAGGGGACGTAGTCCAAATGTGACCGCATGTTTTATAAGCTATCGTATCTAGAGTTTATATGTGACAACTAATCAAACTATTTCAATGTACACTACAAAATATACAGTGCGGCATGGTCGCATGAGTGATATTTCTATGTCGAGCGCATCGACAAAATGCGCTCCACAACGGATTGTGGTGTCATGGAAAAGTTTGAGTATCAGAGAGTTGACAACAACGAGCCATGCATCCAAAAACTATTATAGATGAGATGGAGCATTTTGAGAATTTGCAAAGTGTTATCATGGTGGATTACTATAGCTTCTCTATGATCATATTTGACATGCAGTGGTTTAAAGTGGTACTGGAAGGAGCGGGGAGAACCGTTCGATGAGGTCCATCTAGATTTCTCGAAATAGATCCTGAAAAAATATGGATGGATTTGCAAGACATGTTTGTCTTTTCGGCCCATTGTGAATAGGTGCATGAACTTATTTTTTAAATTTTATTATGACATAGTATATGCCACAAATGTTAAATCTCTCTTGTATGTAATTTTGAATAGGTAATTTTCCATCCATACCCCCGACAATCTTGATGGTGGTGTGTTGTGCCTTCAGCTCCCCGAAGTGTGAGAGTGTATGATGAAAGAAATCTTCCCAACATAGATGAGGAAGTATGCAGATGGAGAGGTTGATATTGCAAGGGGTGGAGATCGAAGATGGCTTGGAGCATGTAGAGGAGGCAGAATCAGATAACGATGACAGAAAGACAGGAGGCCAAGAATTATTTGAGAATGAGATGGACTCATCCTTTTGTGATGACTTGTCTCCAGTCTATACGGAGTTGTGCTAGAAGATTGACATGGGACCATAGGCTAGATCATACTTGCAACATCCGTCTACACAATTCGTTGATGAATCACTTATAAGGGTACCCTAGAATATGCATTTTAAGTAATATCATTTTTTTCAGAGTTATATTACTGTGCTTTGCTTGAATCTTTATATTGAATATTGCACTTTTTGTATGTGGTGCAGGTAACCTTTGATGATATTTTGAAGAGCAAGATGAGTCAAGGGATGAGTGACGAGGAGTTGCAGGATATATTTACATGTATGTCTCCAGATCAGATGACTCAATTCAGAGATATGGCGGTCTTAGACACCATCAGCCCGTTCCATTAGATCTACATCAGCATGCTCTAATGCTTCAATTTCCAATAGATGAAGTCGATGCTCCAGACTTGGACCAGACGAAGAGAGTGGTTCTGGGGGATGCTCCGGACACGTGGATGTGGTAAGCCCATAATCAGCTTGAGATGCATGTGCTACTCCTTGCTCTCATATAGGTTTGAGAGAGGGTGACTCAGGTGGTTGTTGTGGAGGCATCAATGCATTGTCTCCGTCTCGTCATTCTAGTGGAGTTGCATCACCTGTAGGATTTGTCACATCTGTGGGGATGTCTACTCTAGTGACTCCAGCTTTTGCTCTCAACTTGGCATCCCTATAGGTGCTACTCCAAGAGATACCACCCACGTGGATATACCAGATGTACAAGGGTCTATTGGTTATGTCCAAGAGCATGGTCGTAGGTGGGAGAGGACACATCTTAGACATACCCTAGAGGGATATGTATACCTTGTAGATGACAGAATAGGAGCCTGATCATGAATAATGAGGGAAGGAGGGCGATGGCTTGTATGAGAGAGTTATGCCAACAAGTTTTTGAGCACAATGTCTTAGACCATTGGAAGAACATACCCAAGAGAGGGGAGCAACGACTACATAGTAGCATCCTTACATGTGGGTTTTTCAGTATCCACTGCGGCAGATAGGTTTTCCATAGGCTGGATGATGGAGTGCATGTGTGCGTACATGTCACACAGACGATTGGATGCACACAAGGCACTTAAGAGTGGCGCATCAAAGCCCGAGTGACTAGACGTAGATAACTGATGCAGACTCAAGAAGGAGGCTACAAATTCTTCATGATGTTAAAGACAGCAGCACAAGGCAGCGAGGGTACGACTGGAGGCAGGGGTGGTCCATCATCTTGGGAGTGGTGGCCGCAGGACTTATCTGGAGGACCTTGTAAGTTTTTCTTTTGTTCTTTTCACTTTTTTTTGCAATATCGCTTGTACTAACAATTGTGTTTCTAATAATTATATTCTATTTTCTTTGAAGCACTCCATTACAAACTGTGATCCCACTGGCCTAGAGACTTGATATGCAGAGAGACATAGTCTCACAGAATTGATCAATAGAGTATATGCATGTGGCAGCCCAGTAAATCACTCATCTTTCTTTCCGTGGTTACTATTTTTAATAAAATGTATTATGTATAGTGGACTGATGTGTAGTTTTTTTTTTTTTGCAAAGTCCGCTCGATGCTCCTTTGCATCGGGATAGAGCTTTCGGATGGCGATGATCTATATCTTGTGCTTGGATTCATGGAGTGCACATCCTCTTCCTTTTTGGTTCTGTGATTCATGTAGGTGTTTTCTATGCACCATGTTATTATCATCCTTTGTATCTTGCTATGATTCCATGAGCTTTCATTCAATGATCTTTTACTTATTTTATGTATCAGTCTTGTGGGTTCAAGTACATTTTGCCTTCATTTTGATGACCATTGTACAATTTACATATAATTCATTTGTAGAATGTAAATACATCACATAGTGCCCTACCATAAATTTTTTTATCTGTAACCATCGCTATTAGTGTCACAAATTTACTGCATGCATCACTATTGTCGTCGCAATGTGCATTGCAAACTGTCACTATTTGCATCATTATACAACGCCAATAGCAACAACAATAGCGACACTTCTATGGAGACACTAATACTGGCATGTTTAAAGACGACAAGGAACAATTTTTTTGTAAATATTTTTTTCGCTTTGAACATCGATATGAGGCTTATATCTTGTAGTGATGTAAAAAAAAGAGGTGATGGGTGCCCAAAGGGATAAGGGCTTGTATATAAACTCAAAAAGGGAATGAGAAGCTCATTATTTTGTGTGAGGCAAAAGTGGACTCGTCTTCTTCTCTCCTTCTCTTCTCTTGCTTGCTTGTGAGTGCTTGAGGAAAGGAGTATGTGTGAGTGAGGGAGTGAGTGTGTGAGGGGGAGGGATCTTGGAGCTGAAGCCCTCCATCATCGTCTCTCTTGTTCTTCTCTTATCTTCTCTTCTTTCGTCTCACACATGCTATGGAGGATGGAGCTTGGAGGAAGAGGCTTGAGGATGCTTGAGCTTGCATCACGAATCGTGGAGCTACTGGAGCACTTGAGAGAGGAAGCAACTCATTTGGGCATCAAGGTAAGCTCACTACACCCCGATAGGATCGAAGGCACATCAACTAGATGAGAGATAGCCATAGGTACTCACTTGAAACTCCATATTTGGGATTTTGGAAATTTCCCATCAATATGGGGGAAAACCAAATCAAAATGGATTTCATGAATTTTGGGAATTTCATTAATTTGGAACTTGGTGCGATTAAACATATCACTGCTTATGGTTGTTTCCAAGAGATTTAAAAAAACTCAAAAAGGTGGTGTTAATAAACACCTTAGTTTTAATATCCTTGAGATATTCAAGGAAAATCTTCAATCAATGGATTCTTGTAGACTTTCTTTAGCCTTCAATACAACCTTTGGGGGAATTTTAAAATTTTTGAAAGATTTTGTACCTTTCTTCATCCAAGAGAAGACAATGCTATCTATTGTTTCCCATCGTTCAGGATCGTTTTTGTTGCACATCCAATATTTATCCCAACAATTAAAATACACCTCTGCATCTGTAGCATTTTGATGACTACAAACTGATGCCTAATATTGTATATGTACCTTGTTGAAGTTTTTGGAATGTCTATTTGTATCGACCTCACTTTGTGCAACACGGATATACTGGATCTGAAGGTCTAACAAGCACAAAGTCATCTTTCTTAACATCAAGCATTGGTTCAAATGCATGTTTGGGTCGTTTGCTCAGAGGACCACAATAGTGATCATTCAACTCTTCCAATCCAATGAAGTCATCTGCATTATCTACATCTATATTGGTTACATCACTTTGTGTTCTTGGCCAAAAATCTATGAAAAATAAATCTTCTTGGATATTTGGAGTTTGAAGAGCGTAGATCATATGTTTCCAATAATCAATCACTGGTGTTATAAACTTTGTGGACTTTGCTTCAGGTCCTTGTACATTTGACCATATTTCCCAATACTTCAAATAATCTTTAACTTCACTTACTACTTCTTGATGATCCTTAACGTACTCAAACATGGGCAGCAACATTGGAACACCCTTTGGAAGAGTAGGCTTTCCTGCATGGTCTCTCTTCCATAATTCAATGCCACCTTCTCTTGGTAACCAGTCTGGGGACTTTGGATGCATCTTGTATTGCATGACAGATGTATCTCCTTGCATATAAAGCCGAAATTGAAGATGTTTTGAGTGACCAACAAGTGTATCTTTCGAATCATACAAGTATCCCTCAATGTATCTCTTAAAGTTATGCACATGTGTCAATAACAAAGGTGTAGAACTTGTCATCTGGCATGATTGAAAATGTTGCATAAGATGAGGAAAAGTGAAGGTCATGCTCGTCCTTAGCTTCTTTGAAAATTTGTTGAACATTGCATCGATGTCTTCATGTGTATGACCCACCATGAGAAACCCAAGCTGGATCATCTTGAATGTTCCTCGTGCAACAAGCAATGATAGATATGCAAAGAGATAGCGATTTTTGTTTTCTGATCCATAATTATCAAGTTGAAGCAGTAAGTTCTCTGGCAATCGTTTGAAATGATGATTGTCATCCTGTGGTGTATTATCTTCCATGCATGATTTATTTTGTGCAACACCTTGATGGTGGTTTAGTGCTTTTTTTGAGTTGAGGGCATTTAGTAGCATAGAGGTTGATCTTGGCATTCCATCTACTTGTAGATCACCATTTGCATGCCTGTGTAGTCGCTCCAAGTTCCTAAACCACAATGACAATGAGGCAATTGTGAAGTTAGGATCATGAGGCCATAGATCAAGTGAGAAATGTCCATATCTACCTTCTCCATGTCTATGTGTAATCATGCCTGTTAAAGAAACTGGTAGTTGAGTAGATCTTTTAGTCTCTTTTGATCGAAGCCTTAACCTAGGGATAGCTGTCTTTTGCTGGTCCATTTTATCATGTATGATACACAAGTTTTTATCTGGATCTAATGCTGAGGCCAAGCACCAACCGTAGTATATGTTCCGAAAACTTTTTTGTTGTAGCATGTGACATTGACGCTTCTTTAGAAGCACATTTCGCTCTTGAAGACACTTTGTTGCTGCAATTTGCTCTTTAATCTCTAAGCAAATACTACATTTGGAGAACTCACTTGTCTTTGCTAAGGTTACATGCTTGAACTCTGTGTTCCAAATACGATTGCATGCAATACCACTCAATGTTGTATTTACTTCTGCCCATATATCTACCTGCTTGTAAACATCTGGGATGACCAATTGTGTCTCCCTTGATCCATCTTGCATTGTTCTACTCTTGTGTGGCATTTGCTCTGCATTCTTCTTAACAAAGTCTCTAAGGATGGCTCTTCCCATCTCTGTGTGATCCCAAGCTGCTCTTATTACCCCCTTGTTTCCATGCATTGCCCTCCTCACGCCATGCTCAAATTGTGTTTTGTACCTGTAAAAAGATGTCTTTGGGATTCCATGAATGTCATACCATGCCCTTCCACATACCACTTGCCCATTGAAGATAAGCTGTACTTCCTTGTTCCCAAGTAATCAATCCTGCATGATGATTCGAACTTGTCATAAACATAGTTTGTGTGGACTTCAAATTGCAATCCCCAAAAGTATTTACATAATTGTTGCATTGCTTCTCTATCAGCAAACTGGCAACACTATTCTTGGCAATAATCAATCATGGAAACCTGTGAAATGGAGTCCATAGAAGTCCTCAAGTTTGCACCTTTAGGGGCAATAATTCAAGGCTTTCTATTGACCATATAATATAATCTCTTCTGAAAAAAATTTGATTTTTTTGCAGAAACATAATCTTCATTGGTATCTTCCATGTTTTTGGCACAAGCATTTGTAGAGACAAATTGCATGTATGATTGTTATTGTAGCAGTGATGTTCCATCATCAAAGGTGACTTGTTTAATAGACCATCTTTCCAAAGTGACACAGTGGAGGTTGTCATCTATGTATGTTCCTGTGGTTTGATCAAGGGCTTTATCTACCACCACACCAACATCCTCTTCTCCTAGCAATTCAAAGTTTATCACATCATATGGAAAAGCCAATAATATAACCCCTGTCCCAACACACACAATGTTGCCTTCTATACATAGCATCACTCTACGTTCTCTCCAACTTTCACGAATACTAAGCACATCAATATCCTCAGAAGGTAGGACATGGTATGATTCGTAATCATCTTCTCCGTCATGAATTGTTATTGAGTTTGAAACAACCACCATATCTTTCTTTCCCCATTTTGCAAAACCACCTACAGCTTCATGAACCTTTATTGCATCAATTGTTGGGAATGGCAAATATGCTGCTACATTTAAACATTTATCAATAGCCACTGAAATATATCCATCTTCAAGTGTTTCTCCATGGCATATCTCATTTGGATGTATTGCATGCACTCTCCCAAGTGCAACAATCTCATGATCAAGTAGCAAATTCACAGTTTCTCCAAAATAAAATTCGTTATTCATGGTACCTGTACAAGTGAGAAAATGGAGATTTTATCATTTTATGTTGTCACATCTTAGAAAGAATAAAATAGTAATGAAATGGCTAAATACAATGAAGTATCAAATTTCATTAAAACAAAAAAAGTACTTAAACATTAGATAGAATGAGTCTAACTTCCATAATAGAAAGTATTAATGGAAACATCGTATAGAAAGGAGATAGATTTGACCATATGGCCAAAAACAAACTTTCTCATGAACTATGCCACCCTAAAGTAAACAAGAAAAGTTTCTTCTCTTATTTTTAGCTGCCTTGATTTTACTTTATTTTATTAGCTACTCTTTGAGTAAGCAAAAACTTCATTGTGTGTTCTCATTGGGAAAAGATATAGTAGATGTTCAAAACTTGTACTATATCTATTCAACACGAGAATAATGATTAAAATTATTTATAATATGTATAGGAAAAGATTTAGCCACTTGGTCAAAAATCTATTATATGTATTCCATACCATAGCAAATATAAAAATTATTTGTGATCCCCATAGGGAAAAATATAGTTAAATGATTGAAACCTTTGTTGTATGTATTTCACATGACAAAAAGGATAAAAGTTCATTGTGGTCTCCATAGAAAAATATTTAACCAAATGGTCAAACCAAATACATACAACAAGGATAAAAGTTCATTGTGATCTTTATGGAAAAACATTTAGCTAGATGGTATTGCAACTATTTTACACAAGACTTAGGATTAAAATTCTTTGTGATATCCACAAGAAAAGATTTAGCCATATGGTCAAAACATGTATTTAACCTAGATGATAACAAGAATAATAATTGTTTGTGATGTCCATAGAACAAGATTTAGCCAAATGTTCAAAGCCTTTATTGTATGCCAATAAGAATAAATAATTTCTGTGATCTCCATTGGAAAATATTTGATCAAATGATCAAAACCTTTATTTCATGATTTCTACATGACAACAAGGATAAATATATTTTATGAGAAACTTTGACTTTGTGCTTAAATGTTGAAACCACAATGACCTCTAAAGAATATGAGATTTCATTCTCTATGACACAAAGTTATAAAGATTGAGGAAATTTTAGCATCAATTAGAAGCTATTTGAGAAGGAAAGATAATTTTTATCATGGTTAAATATTTATAAATCTTATACTACCTACTTGTTGATAATAGTAAAATGTATCATATCACATTTTATTTTTAAGTTATACTATTTTATTCTAAATCATGTTATATTAGTATATCATACTATGTGCATATTATGGAATATCTTATCAAAATATATTTTAAAAATATATATATTAAATTAAATTATTAATAATTAATAAATATAATTTATAATAAATCATATTTTGTAAGATTATGTATATTTAATGTATCTAATATGTAATATGTAATATCATTGTGAGGATTTTGAACCCACCTTAGTGATAGTTCGAGAGTAGAATCTCTAGTAGGGTAGGATAGAGAGTATGTAGGCAAAATCTCTAGCTGTGGAAATAGGAGCAATATCCCAATGGTGGGTTCTTAATAAGGAGGGGCGAGGGGGAAGGAGCTGGTCTAGGAGAAATGCCCCTGGTGAGAGTTTGAGGGCAATGTCTTCCTCGATGGAGGTTTGGGAGCAATGCCCCCAGTCGAGGTTTCGGGATAGTGCCCGTTGTAGGGATTTGGGGGCAAAGCTCCAAATGGGGGGTTTAAGTGGTAGGGCCCCTTGGTGGGGGTATGCAGACAACACCCCTAGTAGGGGGTTGGGGGTAGTGTCCGTGATGGGGGTTTGGGGGCAACGCCCCTAGCGGGGGTCCAGGGGCAGTGCCCTTGGTGGGGGTTTGGGGGCAATGCCCCCAACGGGGGCTCCAAGGGGCAACACCCCCTTGTGGGGGTCTGGGAGCAACGCCCCCAGCAGGGGTTCGGGGGCAACCGATCAGAATCCTTTTGGTAACAGTCATTTTTACGACGTACTAAAACCTATAGAATTTGAAAAACTTGAGAAAATCTCCCGGATTGCTATCCATGGATCGTAGATGAATCCTATTCATCATCTTTCCGGGGATGTATTCCCGCTAGAATTCCTTACTACCCAGACCTTGCACCCACCTGAAACCGGGGGATTCCTTACCTCATATGTAGAAAATTGTTGTTTTTCTCCCCCCGAACCTGCGGCGGGGTCCGGGGTCTAACCCCGACGAGCAATTATATAGCCATTACGTGATTTTGAAAAAATCGCGACTTGAAATCTTTAATAAAATTAAAAAATAGACACAAAAATAAGATCTAAATCTACTCGTATTCTGTAACAAGTTATGGTTATTCGAATAGCGTGATACATTAAATGATCCGTTTCATGAGTCTGTCTTTACAACTAATCATGACGTTTTTCAAAATGAGTTTCTCTTCCCCTCCCTCTCTCTTTCACGCAACTATCTAACCTGAGTGTTTTCTCTATTGCGTTTTTATAGTTGCAGGTTTCGTATCTCTGATCCTTTGCGTTTTTATCTCTGCTCCTCTCGCCCCTCTCGTACTGCAAGTGTTGTAGCCCTAATCTTTGGCAGTTCTATCCCCCTCCCCTTCTTTGACTACTCTCCACTGTTTTATTTTCTTAAACTGAAATAGATTGTGCAGTGCAATTTTTGGTTCGAATCAGGGTATTATGACCAAAACTACCTATGTCTTCAAATCAGAAATCTTGCTCCAAGGCTTCAGCAATTCAACAGGGTAGTGAATGATCGCCAGTCCACACCGTGTCTACTCTACTTCACGGGTGATTTTTGTTACATTGGCACACATTACTAACCTACTAATTACAACAGGTTTTCAACTTTTCCCTACTTCATTTCTGATTTTGAGTTAAACTACATTGATTATGACCATTTTAATCCATACAATTACTACAAATCACACTACTACTCTTTTGTATGATTAGTATTGAATAATATTAAGATCAAACACCAAAAGCATTTTCTAAATAAGAATCATGTATGAAAACTAAATGCAATATGTATTTCTGTATATGTATTTCTGTAGCAATGAGATTAGGCACTCACTCTTGAGAATTCAATGTCTTCTTTTTCTTCTCGATTGCTTGATTGATCTCTTGGAGCGCTTGTCTTTTTTGTTGTCCAACTAATACCTTGCAAATGATAGCTTCACTCTATGTGAATATTGAAAACATGACTTCTTGCACTGTTGAAAATACTCTTTTTGTTGTGAATATGAAATATATGATTTGTGTAATGTTGAAAAAAGTATCTTAAATGTGAATATGGAACAAATGGTTTGTGCAATGCTTTTATCAATGAGTGCTTTCAAAATAATAGCATTTCTTTCTATTCTGTGATGCTATATACCTTAAGATTTTGCCTCAAGGCTAAACCTAGCCTTATATTTCTTGTATCATTCCGTAATATTAAAGCATTTTATCAAGTTCTTATACATCGTATTATACTTTACTATATAGAACTTTCCATTATACTGTATTTTCATAGTAAAAGCATTACCATCAGATTGTATGGTTACACTCTTTATAATTTTGCAATAAGCATATGGCTATACAATACTTACAAATACTCAATATGATTTTACCATAGGATGTAATTTGATCTTCTAACAACACATATCATGATCTTTCATCAATTTATAGATTAGACCATATGGTCAAAAAATTTCTTGCAATATAAGAAGTACTTTTTGTTATTTTATTCAATACAATCTAAGATTTGGCCATGAGGTCAAATCTTTTCTTATATTATAAGAACTAATTTATGTTATTTTTTCCAATATACTGTGATATTTTGCAATGTGATCAAATCTTCTCCTTAAGCTATCTCTTGGCCAAAATAAGGACTCTTATAGTATCACAATATCTTGCAACCAATCAAGCACTTTGTTCATTTTACTACAAGAATAACATTTTTTCATTTGGTCAAATGTTTTCTTATATTATCAACCCTTGCTTACTTCCAAAAGGAAAGGCTGGTTTCTACTTAGAATTCCTTACTTTCTCTAATTTGGCCATGTGGTCGAATCTTGTCTTGCAACAAACAAACCACTTTTTTGGAATTTGATCCTAAAAAATTAAGACTAAATCTATGGTGGGTTCAATCACACAAATTTTGGGTATGCTAGATTTGGTTGTATGGAAAAATGTTCTAAGAAAAACATCTTCTAAATTATCTCCAAAAAGAAAGACCATGTTCTACTTGGAACTCCTTGATTACCTACTATATTTATAGGAAGTTTCGCCATGTGGTTAAAACTTGTTGTGCAACAAACAAACCACTTTGTTTTCATAAACCATTTCTTTCATTTCAAATTTTCATAACTTCCTATCTATATGTTCATATATAAATATCATATCATTTTGCCACAAATTAGCCACTTTTGCCATTCCACTACAAAATAAAAATTGGCCATATGGTCAAATCTTTCATTTTGTTATCAATGCTAGCATCCAAGGATCCCCCATTCTTGTTTGGTTCAGCCATATGATCAAATCTAATCTCATAAATCTTGCAAACCATGAGACCACTTTTTCATTCCACTATAAAACAATATTTGGCTATATAGTCAAATATAATTTCACAGCATGTTGCAACAAATGAATCACTTTCTTTATATGGTTATGAAACTAGATTTGGCCATATGGTTAAAACCAGTTTATAGAAATCATCTTATCTTGTAGGTTTTGCCATGAGGTCAAATCTCCACCTTTCAAGTGTTTTTCACTTTATCTTATATTGATATCTATGGGATTTGCTACATAGCTATATTTGTTTATATGTGAATATCATATCACAATAAATCGCATCCTCTCTTTAACTAGCCTTTAAAAACCATATGGTAAGAAACAATGAAAAAGTTTCTAATCTTATAGATAAGTCTTATGACTAAATAGGATTTGACCACATGGCTAAAACGTACCAATGACAATGTTTCTACAATATATAGCTCCTTTCAAGGGGAACTTACATATGCACTAATTAAAATGTTAACTTTGGGCCAAATGGAATTGTGAGATTGCTACATAACCACATTGATATATAGGTTGATCTCATATTGGACTAAATCTCATTCTTTGATTAAATAGGATTTGACCACATGGCCAAAAATCTTAGCAAAGTTCCTAGAGTATGATCCTTGCATAGGAAACTTACATGGAGAAGAAATCCAATATTAACTTAGGGACAAAACCATCCATGACATTTTCTACATAACCACAATGATTTTTCACTACATCTCATACCACACTCACACTCAACATTTCATTATCACTTGACCATTTGGTTAAGCCCATGGTCAAGTCTCACTATTAATAGAATTTGATCTTCTCATCGAAGTCCATGGCAAAGTTTTTACTATATGATTCTTGCAAGAGAAACATAATTAATGCTAACTTAGGGCCAGGATAATCCATGAGATTTGATACATAAGCACACATATTTATGGTTGGATCTCATATCACACTTAATCTCAAATTTCAATATTTCATTTTATGGAAGAGTTCCTTTGGATTACATTTGTATTGTATTTCGTAAAATCTTGTGTTGTTGTGTTTTGAATTTTCAACTTAGAAATCTTATACATTTATTTGGGTTTTGTGAATTTTGAATATTTTTAAATCCACTTTTGTCTGAAAATTTTTTCTCTTTGTAGAACTATTCAATGGCAAAGAAAGATAGCACATCCAAAAAGGAGACCCAAACCATTGATGGAGTTAGTGGTGATTTTGTGTATCCATGGTATGTGGATGTTTATGATAGTCAAGGAAAAAGGGCTGACAATGTTCTCTTATTGACTTTAAAGAGTGATATTGCATTTTTTCAACAAGATGGTGTCATAGAGAAGATAACAGATGGATGTGCTGGGAAAGAGGGAATACCATGTAATCTTGTTAAGATCAAGGGGAAAAATGTAGTATACAAACTTGATCCTTTGTCATTTCACTTTGCCCATATTAAAGAGGACGAAGAATACTCTTTGAAAACAATGGGATGGATCTTATTTGAGGAGGTAAAGGGCATAGAAGACATTATATTAGCATTCCAATCTGTTCAAAATAGTGAGCTACTTTCCCTAACAAAAAAAGGTGATCGCCCCAACAAAAGAATGAAACTCCAAGATAAACAAATAGACTTGAGATCTTCACCTTCTCCTCAAGAAGAAAATAATTCATGGAATCCCACAAGCTCAAAGTCAAAATCACCTCAACAAAGTTCCTTGTCACAAGCTCTTGTTGTTAGTATGGCTGCTAACACTACTAAGAATGATGCCACTTTACCTTCCATGCTAGAAGTTACACCTGCAAAGCCAATAATTTCTCTTGAGGTCAAGGGAGTAGAAAGAACATTCGATTTTCCTGAAATAGTTAAGAAGAAGGGAAAGAATGAAGAATCAGGATTTCACATGTTTGAAAAATTCTTTCCATTTGGTCCAACAACACAATGTCCTATTCTCGTTGATAGGTGTTATGAGACACCTCCTTTGTATGCTTATAGGTCATTATGCTGGAATTATATAGAGAAGCTAACCACGTCTTTCATAAAGAATCCCATGAACCCAACAATAGTAGCATATCTTATGCCTTTCTGTGATAAAGACTTGCGAAGAGCTTGTTGATGATTATGATATCAATGATGAAGTCTACACGAAGGTTTTAGGCATTTGCAATGATTGGTATCAAAGAAGCTCACACGTGAAGTTGATGCAGGGTCCTTACCAAATGGAGCAAAAGATATTGTGAACTTCCTAATTGGAAAAAAGAAAAATCCTCTTCAATCCTTCACTATTTCCCCTTGGCGTGTATACGTTGTCGGATGCAATCTAGAAACCTTTAATCTTATACATAATGTTTACAGAGATCCAATTACCATTGGGATTGTTGTTCTAGATGCAGCACATGGGATTGATGGAATGAAATGGGACTCTATAAAGTTTGGAAAGGTTGTATCCACTCTACTACAAATGACATGTGAACCTAAACAATTCATGTTGTTATCATTTCTTGATCAAAAGCAAATGACAGCTTTGGAAAATGCTCTTGAAAGCATTTTTTGCAAGTATTGCATGCTAGTTGGTAGTGTTGACTTCCTACCAATGGATAGAACGTTTGCTTTTGGATCTATAGATTCTTTTGTGGTTTTGACATTAGTGACCATGGAGAAAAGCTTCATCAATTTTGAGCGATATATAAACAATCTCAACAAGCCTTCCATTTTGCACTTTGAAGGCTTGGACAAGGAGTGCAATGGTGAAGATCTTGAAGAAGAACAAAGGATTGCAAAGGCCATTTTGAGAAAGAAAATGAAAGTTATTGAAACTACAATCAAAGCATTCAATGATGCTCGTGAGGTTGTATTTGATGTATATGCAAGTGGACTTGCATCTAGGGTGGCATTGGTAAATCATATGAAGACTATTGTAGTGGTTTGCAACAATCAAGAGCAGAGAGAGGTTGAAGCACAATTGTGGAGGGTCTGTGAGAGTGCCAAAAAAATTTCAAACTCCCAAGAGGTTCCTCCTACTGAAGTTCAAGTTCTTGAAGTACCACCTGAGGGCATAGAAGAATCAAGCCAAGATATAGCAAGTCTAATAATGAAAGAGAAATTAAGGGCTACTTCAAGTGTTTAAACTCCGTTCCTTCTCCTTTTATCAAGGAAGACACATTGATGTAATTTTGATTTTTTCCTTGAGAAGTTACTTCCATTACCATTTGTAATATTTTCTTTCTTTGATGATATTAATTAAAGAAACTATGTCTTTAGTTTTTTAATTTCTTATAAAAGGTACCGAGCATGTTTGGTTTAAAAAATCTATTTAAGTAGATATTTTACCAAATCAGTATTAAAGAGGTCATTAAAATTTATCATTCTTTGTAAGGATAAGTGTTTAATTGTAATCTAGTGTGTAAGAATACTTATCATAATGAAAAGTTTGAGCTAGCTATGCAAAATTTACTTAAGTCTATTTTGGATCTTATTTCAATTAAACTCTTATATGTGTTGTGTTATGATCTTGTCATGTTAGTTTTGGTTAGATTTGTCCACATGGTCAAATCTCTTATCTCTTATAGCCTCTTTTACTACATCGCTAGTGTATGTCTATGCATGTACCTTAGGATAAGAAAGCCAACAATATATTGAACACCCAAAAATGATTCATTGCACCTCCCAAAGGAGTTTTACCTCAGTAGTAAATATTGCAACAAAGATTTCTCTCCAATGTATCTTTTGAGATGTGTATATGGAATATTAAGGTAAAATCCTTGTTACAATTCGTGAGTTTAAATATCTATGGGATATAACTAGTTCAAAAATAGAATGGTTAGTCCTTAAGAAGAAACTATGAAAACTTATTCAAATAGAGTATAACTTATCTCAATTAAATTGTCATGTGTCACTTATATGTGACATAGTTTTGGTCACATGGTCAAAAGTATCATGTTTAAATTTTCTTTTAATAATTAGGACTAATAAACACCTTCTTTGTACATGCCATTTTGAAGGTCTTTTTAAAAATTGAGTATGTTAAATATTATAATGATAATATAATTTGTGCAACTAATTACAAGAATCTATTGTTAGTATCTCAAGTATACTTATAATTAGCGATAAAAAGTAGGTATGAAAAAATGACTTTATTAGAATAGATTTTACTTCAAAGAAATCATCATATATATTTTTTTCACCTCATGATATTACTCTTGAATAGATTTGACCACATGGTCAAATGTCTCTTTTCTTAAGACATCATTTATTAAGTAGTACCTATTTATGTATTTATCAATGTGAAGTTAAATTTCTTTAGTGTTCTATGCCAGTTTATAGCTCAAACATTAGGTAGAATGATGATGAAGTAAATGAATCTAATGTGCTTCTTTTTCTTCTTTGTAACTTCAACTAAGACATCTATGGTTAGATATCTAACAGATTCAACAATAGTAGAGCACGATGATGTGATTGATGTTTCCTTGATAAGAAATGCAACACAATTATGTGTAATACTTGATCTCAATGGTCTTCTTTTACAACGATGCTTTGCTAAGTCTAAAAGGTTTCAAAGCTTTCAAATGGGAAAGCAATGGCTTGTTCTTCGACCAGGATGTATGGAGTTTCTTAAAGCCTTATTTGCAAGATTCCAAGTGGGAGTTTGGTCAACATCTTTATATAAGAATGTCATGGTAGTTATTAAGTGCTTGGAGATCCATGTAAAAAGGAAGTATCATTTCTTCATGATTGGGGCCAAGAACAATGTCATAGACATCGACTCAAAATCATATATAGGCCAGATAAGATGGGAGTAGAAGTAATGTTCAAGCCTCTAAAATATGTATGGGATCAATATGGAGATGTTTGTTAGCATACCAAGACTATTCTCATAGATGATAGTCCTTACAAAGGATGTCCAAATCCTATTGAGAATTGCATTTATAAAAAAACATTTGATATTAATCGCGAACACTCTATCTTGATCAAAGAACTTCTACCATACTTGACTCGCTTAAGCAAATACCATGATGCACATGAAGTCATCAAGTATATGGACATGATCCAGTTCAATATGAACATGAATTGTATGCTCAATTCAAGGTTGTCATTGATGAATGGACTAGAGCAGAGAATGATGGTATTTCATCATCATCATCATCATCACACGAGACCATGATTGATAAAGCTGGTATATATGTTCAACCTTCAATTACTTCTTGCTTCAAGAGACCATCTATTATACAAACATCCTCAACAAATGCCTCACGTCATCCGTCTCTTACATTGAACAATTCACAATTATCCATGTTGAAGTAGACTCCTTTAGTCTCTACTTTGAAAGATATGAAAGCAATGTAACTTGCTCATGAGTTAGGATATCACAAACATTTCATAAATGGTAGTGCAGCTAAACATTTTATACAAAATCTACAAAATTTGTATTTTTCCAATATACATGATGTAACAAGAAGGTGCTGACTCTATATGGACTAATTTTGACTTTCATAATAGATATATCCCTTATATTAAAGGCTTTTGCATGGCTATGAAATATATGCTTGTTAGAAATTTAAAGTGTTTTATGTAGTTACCTTGGTGTTTCTAAATACCTTGGTGTTTCTAAACACCACCAATATCAATGAGAGAATCTACTTGATGTCTTTTATTCTTTCAATAACATTAGTTAATTGTGTTGAAATTTCTTATAAAGTGGTTTAAATCCTATTTTGTACTTTATGACAGTCTATTATACAAACATACTCAACAAATGCCTCACATCGTCTATCACTTACATTGAACAACTCACAATTATCCATGTTGAAGTAAACTCATTTAGTCTCTACTTTGAAAGATATGGAAGTAATGCAACTTGCTCATGAGTTAGGATATTACAAACATTTCATAAATGGTAGTGCAGCTAAATGTTTTATACGAAATCTACAAAATTTGTATTTTTCCAATATACATGATGTAACAAGAAGGCGCTGACTCTATATGGACTAATTTTGACTTTCATAATAAATATATCCCTTACATTAAAGGATTTTGTATGGCTATGAAATATATGCTTGTTAGAAATTTAAAGTGTTTTATGTACTTACCTTTGTGTTTCTAAACACCACCAATATCAATGAGAGAATCTACTTAATGTTTTTTATTCTTTCAATAACATTAGTTAATTGTGTTGAAATTTCTTATAAAGTGGTTTAAATCCTATTTCGTACTTTATAACCATCTACTATGCAAGCATACTCAACAAATGCCTCACATCATCTATCACTTACATTGAACAAATCATAATTATCCATGTTGAAGTAGACTCCTTTAGTCTCTACTTTGAAAGATATGGAAGCAATGCAACTTGCTCATGAGTTAGGATATCACAAACATTTCATAAATGGTAGTGCATCTATCTACAAAAGTTGTATTTTTCCAATATACATGACGCTGTCGTAGAGTTTGTGCAAGAGCTGCTGAACACGGGGTTCAAAATGCTGCAAGAAAAGAGGCTAACAAGAAGAACTCAAATTTATGATGCCAAAGATCACTATATTGCTTGTCAAGTAAATTACAAGAGATCCATGAGTGATCATTCTGAACATCCAGTTTGTGCAGGAATTTTGCATAGGCTAAGCGTCTCTCGGCTACAATGTTTTGATAAAGCTCTTTTCATAGACAAGTGTTGAAGACTTATGAGTATAGAGTTGTATTGTCCTCAATATGCATCAACTAAGAAGGTTCCCAGGTTAGACAATATGTGAAAATATTTTTGATGAAATTTTATCCACTCAAGGCTCAATTTCCTCTCCACTTCAACAGTCAGTATAGCATGAAACAATTCAGAGGGACCAACATGAAATAAGTATGCAATGTTGTGTAGTCCATTGACAAACTATGGCCATGTCAAAAACTGATATCCTTGAATCAAGTGCTCACAGCTTGCCCCTCAAGTCACATATGTGCTATGCTCTTGAATCCTGTTTCTTCTCAGTAAAGCCTATCCTGCAAGGGCCTGGGGCTCCTTTAGAAGTGAAGCTTTTTTTTTTTGGTTGCCTTAAGCTCTTCTTCTTGCAGCACTTGCTTGCCTCAAGGACCCATATGCAGGAACACACCGCCCATGGGGCAGAGCCAAGGGTGGTGTTATAGCACTGTTCCTCAGCCCCGGAACTAGTCCTGCCACATTATTGCCTCTTAAAGGAAATGGAATCCTATCAGCTGCCATCTCTGGTCCATGCTGAGCCAAGATTGGAGCATGCCCAATCCTTAATGGCCCACCTCCTTGAGGTACCACAGCCTCTATCTTATACTGATCCAAAGACTTCAGAGCTAATTCAGTAACCCTAGGATCGGCTCGCTGTAGGTACTTCAATGCCAACTGATCCACCTCATCGATATGACCCTGTTCCAGGAGCCCTGTTGGATTGGCCCGACCTTGAAGAGTTCTGATTTGGGGAAGATGGATTTGACCACCTCCCTCCACTAAGCGAGGGCGGGGCTCCTGCCTCTCCAATGCTCCAATTGGCACTCACTCTACGATATCAGGTTGATATGGACGCTTGCATGGAAGAAGAGAGGCATGTCCAGCCCTATCCACTGAGAAAGCAGAAAGCCTAGGAAGTCTTTCAACTCGTGAAGCTTCAGAAAGCAACCTATGCGAGTCCTTGTAACCTGCTTCCCTTCTCTCAAGCAGTCCCAGTCTAAGTTGCTCTTCCTGATACCTTCTATTAGAGACTAATCCAGGATCTATCCTTTTTCGTGGTGGCTCTATAGGGCAAAATAATTGAACAAGTTTTGAAACCTGTGCAGCAGTTAATTCAGCACTAAACTTGTTTCGAGCATAGTAGTTTTCTTTGATGGCATCTTTGAAAATGTCTTCAGGAAGGGGTAGGCATTCCATGTATGTATTTGTCTAAATCCTTCGACTGTGTGATGGAGAGGAAATCCAGAACTCCTTGTCAGCCCAGGAAAACTATCATCTAATGAAGAATAAGGCCCCTTTGAGAGAGCTCCAAGAGATGGTGAGAGAGAACCCCAAGCGTTGGTGTCCGTGAAGATTTCCCCCCTCGCTAATTCCATCAATTCCCTCCTTAATTGCCTGGAAGGAG